>NC_137463.1:128703651-128971201 GCF_964235325.1 Thermobia domestica | reverse complement strand
CATGTCACTGTGTTTACTGACGGTAAACAAATGATCAGATTAGAAATAATTGTGATAATTTTCGCTCTCAAAGTACATCTTAGGAATAAAACCTAAAATCTATCCTTTGACGATAATCTAGAAAACTCAACCAGATTTGAATTTCTTCTTGCAATTCTAACATATTCAACAGCAAAAATTTCCAGCCGTGCTCCCGTTAACACAAGTCGTTTCTCAGTTCTACATTTTCACTCGAAGTAAATATGTTGTATGTGAATTAATTTGAGTGTCACTTTGTAACTACTTATTTAGTGCAACAAATAAAATCACATTTTATATTAGTTTCATGTATACTATACACAATGTATTTACCCCAGATTTCTGCTGACAAGAAGCAATTTCCTCTCCAATAAAAGAGAACTAAATAGCTGAAGAAACACAGGAACTTGTAGGCAACAAAAAAGTTCTGTGAGATCCCTTTCCTCCAGCCTTGTATCAACTGGCCTCCGGATAAATGGTCCGTTGCCCGAACCCAACTTCACTCCTTGACCGGGACCAGGGAACTCACAATTGTAAAGTTCCTGTACGAAAGCTGCTTGCACAGCTTCAGGGTTTCCATGCCTAGACTCCAACTCTGCTAAAACCTGAAAAAGTTGAATGAAAATAAGTGAACAATATAATTTAATGAAATTCTTATACAAGAGCTGGAAAAAGTGTAAAGACAATATTGTTATAATTCGTACCCGGATTTATGTACAGAACACCTGTTAAATTCCTTCAGTATCACAACCTCTCATCTCTACGTGATAACCTGTCAAACGTGTGGAAGTTGTCGTACCCCGTAAGTGCGTCAATTTTTGTCCATGTCCCGCACGGTCTGCCATATGGCAAAGATGAGGGCTTCTCTTGAGTCGTAGTGCCTGCCACGAAGTGGATCCTTCATTTTGGCGGAAAAGTCGTCATGAAGTCCCTGGAAATATTGTTATACACTGCGCCCACGTGCTACTTCAATATTAACCTAAGGACGTTAATCGTCTTTCCGAAATATACTGTTATGGGGCTTCCCCTTCCCTTCCGTATTTTACACACTACTGCTTTTGACTGAATAACACAGTTGTTGCTATTCGCCACACCTCATCGCTTCACATTCCTTATCAGTTACGGAACACCTGTAATGCTGAGAAACAGCCCTCTGACATGCCACTTCTTCTTATCCAACCTATGTAAAATGTATTTTTGTCTCGATCTCAGATGTCATGAGACTGCATATCCACTATCTAACAATGGTGGACTTAAGTTTCCATAACCCTTTAACCCTTTAAATGTTTTCTTATGCCACAAAAACAAAGGTAGCAACTAATTGTTTTCAGAAGCTATCAGCGGATTATTATTTTAAAATATTATATATCCCATATATATATTTTCCAAATATCAAGAAAATCAAAGAGTCATATCATCATTTCGCGATCATGGAGACCTAGAACTTCGAAACTGTTAGTTATTTTCTGTAGTCCTATAAAACAGTTCACTTTATGACCCAATAATGATTCCGAAAGGTGCTAACCACTGTTTCATAGTATCTTCTTAAAACTAGATCAGTGTTGTTTCCTGCTGGAAAGTAATTCCTCTTAACAAAATAAACATTCATATCACGATTAATACAATCTTTAGGATTTATTTATTACTCCTAAAATCCTCTTGGTTTCATTCTTTCCTGTAACATTTAGTTTTTAATTTTCATTATTTTTAATTTTTTCCATGAACTGTCATACTTTTTAAGAAGTTAAGTTACTTTCAAACCTACATAGTTTTTAATAAACTTATATATATATATATATATATATAGTGTGTCTCAAAAGTCTCCTGACACAGGGTAACTGTTATTATCGGAATTACAACAAAATGTTAAGAGGGGCAACCGGTCTCCAAATATGATGTTTTCACTCTAAAGCGAAGGAATTTTTTAAAAATCAAATGAGCCGTTTGGGCTGTACACTCTTTATGCGCCCAATGTTAAATGAAAATGCAACGCTGCCATTTACATGGACCCACAACATAAAGTGAATGGGAGCATGTTTGAAATAGGACTGGCCATCGACACGTTAGCGCGAAAGACAGTAATTCCATTCACTTAAAAAAATTAAAAATTCCTTCACTTTAGATTGAAAACATGGAGACGATTTCCCCTCTCACATTTTGTTGTAACTCTGATAATAACAGTTATCCTATGTCACGGGACTTTTGAGACACCCTGTATATATATGAAATTAGTTTTCAAATATATATGTTTACACCAATGCTTCCACAGCCTTCTTTTCACTGCAGTTGAGAACATTATTTGTTTAAGTAGTAGAACATATCTGTTTAGAACATTAAAAGCAACTATTAAAATGATAAAGCTCAGCTAGCATTGATATTAGTTCTATAGCCAACGCTGCAAAAGAATTCAGACAGCCCCATAAACAAGCCTCAGATAGTTATTTTGTTGTTACGGAATACGCATCAAACAGGATTTTCCTCTTCAATTAAATATTACTTTAACTCGGACGTAAATTTAATTTCTTATTATAATAGTTCTTCTAATAAACAAATAAAGATTGAGTTAAACTAGCTAACTTCTAGTTTAACTCAATCTAGGAATTCGGTCTTAGATATTGGTTTCAAACAGCACACTGATGAAAGAAAGACAGAAATTAAAATGAGCCACACTGTTGGCCATTAAATCTGCAATTCCGAAAACGAGACAACAATGTCAAATTTGTTTGAAGTCTCATAAATAAATACTGCACGATGCAATAGTGAAATGTTTATAGCTACTGTTTTGTGCAACATAAGACGACGTCTCGACACCCAAAATAAACGTCTTTCAGTACCACGTGGAATTATTATTATTGTGTAAGACAGTTAGACATAGAGAGGAACAGATGTTACGTGTTTTTCTGGAGTCGTGTAAGTTATGCGTTTTGGACACATTGCTAGAACTCCAATGCTGTAACCGCGGGTGTTTCTGATGTACAAGTCGTGGGATCACGCGCTGGATGTATTCAATGGGCAAGAGATCAGGTGAATACGCGAACCCAGGAAACAGTGAAATATAGTGTCATATGGAATTGTTGAACTTCAATGCTACATGCCTTACGTACTGTCTTGGTAAATGGCCCTCGAAAACTTCAGAAGAAAACTTCACCTCCGTGGTGCAAAGGTGGTTAATCAATGTCCTATTAATACATACTACAAGAGAGAGGGGAAACAGAATCCCATGGAACCATTTTGTAAGAATGGTACTGGATTGATGTATTGCTACAAAATGCATGGGTTTCCCAATCTGTTTCCTGAGGTACTGTCAGATATGTATGCGATAATCACGGTGCTACGGACAGATGCTGGATTCGACGAAGAGTTTTTCATGTCCTTCGGTCTGAAAGGCGAACTCTTCTCTGTACAATTCCAGCCACAGACACCTAGACCTACAGACGACATCAAATCATACGTGCGAATACTGATGAATATACATAACTTCCCAACTCTTGTGTAAGTATATGTGCTGTGGCTACGATCCGCAATAGCCTTGTGAAAAAGGTGTGTAGTCTCAGTGCGACTGGGCATAGGAATACTTGACGTCAATATGTTCTTTCTGAGTTCACGAACAAACTCCATATTCGCATCACTGTAACTGGAGCCAACTTACGGGAGGAATAATTCGCAGGCTCGATATGCCGTAATTCTCCTGCAGTCAAAGGTAGATCTGCTACTATGGCTAGATGTTTTTTAATTAGGCAAATATAAACCTTCGGGTCACACGAACGTCGAACAAACACACTTCCAACTATATAACTGTAGCACTGTCCTTCATTCGGTTACTGTTACCCGAAGATATGGCTAATGTGCGTGTTTCGTACTGGAATGCCACTATCCTCCCATGTTCTACATATTCTGCAGATGTTAGGTCGATTGGATGCAGCCATTCTGTTATTGTAACTTCAATTGTCATGAGAATAGTCCTTGATCCGGCAATGCCAAGAGATCCTTTATTATTATTTTATTCTTTCGAATTCTCAATTCAATTTAGTAACATCTCGCACCTCAACAAAGAAGTCAATAGAGCCGAGCGAAATTCTGGCATCACTATTCGGAACCTCGCGCTATTTAAACTACTTAATATTTAAATATAACTAAAATACTACAAATAAAATTTACGATTTAAGATTATATAGGATGCCTCTTAGAAAAATATTAAATCCACGTATGCCATCCACAGCCAAAATGATACAAACGAATTTCTGATTTCATAAAATGGCTTGAATATACCGTTTCTTCAAGTTGAATGAGGAATGATCATGGAAGTACAAGTTTTGGTTTAAAATATAACAGAAGACAAATATAGGGAAATTTAAAATAAAGATAGAAGAAAATAAAATGGAAGTAACATTACAAATATGCAAGATTGATTTCTCAAGTAGGAAAACAAACAATTCATCTTGCTGTGTGTCCAAATGATGCTCTCAGTTTGAAGTAAATTACACACTAACCAACATGCATATATTTACGGGTATGTAAGATCAACCTAAGTTAAATACTTCAAAATACTAAATTACAGTAATATTGAAGTATACAGTTGTTTGAAGCCACTCAATTTGTGCTGCATATTCATCGTTACTACACGTTATTTATTCTAAACATCTGAAAATCTTCTATAATCTTAACTTCCAAAAGTTCTACACATGGTCTGATGATGATCACTTCATATGTTAACATGATCACTTACTAGGTTAACACGTTTTTGGAAGAGGAATGAAGTGAAGTTTACTTGGAGGTTGATGTTAGATTGAATGTTACTAAAACATACCTTAAAATAAAAGCCATTTGCTCTAAAAGGGCTAATTATGCAATATGCTAAGGGTAAGCACATGCTTGCGCCTTCCGGTAGAACTCGCCTGCAATATCCAAATCTTCTTGAGCCATCTTCGCTTGTAATGACAAGGGAATAGGTCTGGCCACAAGAGCCCTCAGTTGGTGGCCACTCCGCTGCATCTGGGAAGCAGAAGTGCTCTATAAACGGAGGGACATCTGCCTGCAGAAATACAAGCTTTATTATAATAGTTCCACATATTAAAAGAAGTTTGCAGTATAGTTCTCACTAAATTTATTCACGGAACTATCAAAAGGTCACAGAAAATTATGCTTGTTTGTTTGTTTCACGAAAGTTCTGCTTTTTAAGGATACATTTTTACATTTGCATTCCGTTGATTATAAAGGATATATGCTGAAGTTGGGTCACAAAACTCGTAGGAAGAAGATTTCCTTAATAATAGTAAACTTACTGACTCAATTAAATGTTTATATAGCAATACACCAATCTAAAATTACAATTATATCTATATCTATATCTATCTATCTATCTATATATATATATATATATATATATATATATATATATATATATATATATATATATATATAGTTTCATCCCAAAATAAAAGTTAAATCACTTATTAGAAAAAATGGACTGTGTGTATGTTTGATTTATAGTGGGTTGTACGCATAGCTCTAAAAACTCTTCCTAGAAACAATTATCTTACTGTAAGTAATATCGCTATCCATTGAACTACTGCAATATATTTTATTACCTCTTCTAAATAATTAGTTCCAAATAGGTAAGTGTAATGGAATTACTTTTGGTATATGCAGTAGTGTCCCATTCCTAATGAGATCTAGTTTTCATAAGTTAACTAAACATATATAGACGTAGAATCAAATCACACTGTTTTGTAATATAAACACAACGAAATGAACTAAGGATTTGTTCTGTGATAAATCTGAAATACGATTTTGTAGCCAGTATTATACTTTTGGAACAATCGTATATATTAAGTCAATTTTCAAAGCATTTTTCAATCTTGCTTAATTTCTTTACTATTGTCGTTATTATTTTCAGTTTAACCCCCCTATTGCCCTCCCAATCTACACACACATCCGTCCTTGGGGTCTATATGACCCCAATTATTTAATTTCTTATAAGGCATGAAACAGGAAAGATAGACTAAATAATAGTTAACCTAGTGTCTTGAGGTGGCTTAATAATAATAATACGAAAAATAAATATTAGACATTTGGGTTAATATGACCCCAAGATCTGATGTGTTAAATTTTATTTAACAACGTTGCTTAAAATAATTAACTTTTAATATTTGGATTACATAAAGAACTAGACTAGGTCGAGAAATACTAAAATAATCAGTAACCCAAAACAACTAACTAACTAGCTCTATGGCCTACGGAACCCGGAGGTTCAATGCCGCGTTCACAAAAGCTCTCCACTGACTTCTATCCTTAGCCAACTGGATCCAGTTTCTACTTTGTATTCCTATCTCTGCGAGATCCATCTTAATATTGTCCTCCCATCTGCGCCTAGGTCTTCCTAATGGTCGTTTTTCGATTGGTCTTTCAGTCAAGACTTTGAAAGCGTTTCTACTTTTTTCCATCCTAGCTACATGACCTGCCCACCTAAGCCTCCTAAACTTGATGACCCTAATAATGTTTGATAAACCATATAAATTATGTAGCTCCTCGTTATGAAGTTTTCACCATTCTCCATTCCCGTTCCTCCTGGGTCCGAATATTCGTCTCAGGATCTTGTTCTCAAATACTTTCAGTCTATGTTCTTCCCTCAGAGTAAGTGACCATGTTTCGCAACCATACAGAACAACAGGCATGATTATCGTTTAATATATTTTAAGCTTCAAATTCCTCGACAGAATTCGCGTCGGAAAGAGATTTTGAACCGAATAACACGAATTCCCTGCTTTTAGTCGACATTTAATGTCTCCGTGAATATGATTTTCCTCTGTTAATATTGATCCTAGATATTTGAAAGTATTCACTTTATCAAAAGTATTATTATTTAATATTATGACGCATCCATAATTTGCCGTATTAAGGTCCCGACGCACTTCCATGTATTTAGTTTTCTTTGCATTTACTTATGAACTCATGTCCCTGCGAGCGTTTAATATGATTTCTGCTTTCTTCCTGTTGTTTTTCTATCATTTCCTATTAAATTTACATCATCAGCATATGCCATAATCTGGTAAATACCGTTTAACTCTAGGCCCTGGTTGCTATCTTTGATTTTCCTTATAGCGTATTCCAGAACAAAGTTTAATAATGGCAACAATGCATCTCCTTGTTTCTGGCCATTTTCGACGTGAAAGCTCGTGGACAAAAATTTTCCTACCCGGATTTTACTTTGGGATTCATTTAAACATATTTTAATTAATCTAATTAGCTTTCTTGGTATTCCAAGTTTTGTAAGAACGTTGTATAATGTTTCTCTCCTAACCGAGTCGTACGCCTTTCTAAAATCAATAAATAGTTGATGTACCGGGGTATTGTATTCCCACTTCTTTTCGAGTATTTATCGAATGGTAAATATTTGGTCGATAGTTGTTCGATTTCGCCTAAATCCGCACTGATAATCTCCAATAATTTCATTTGCGTATGGGGTCAATCTTGCTAATAGAATATTTGAAAGGATTTTATAGGATGTTGATGGAAGAGAAATGCCTCGATAATTATTACAGTCAGTTCTGTCGCCTTTCTTGTGAATTGGACCGAAAACAACGTACAAGGAAATTATTTAGGAGGAGCTGGGGTAAGTGGGGACAGGCGTGTTTTCTAAAATCTGATAAAAAATATGAAAACAGTTCCTCCAAATTTGAAGAGTTTGGATATAGTGCCATTCGTCTAGTAACGTGGTTTTAACTAATATGAAGAGTATAAAAGAATACTCCTATGCCAAAAATGAGTCGCTGTTTTAGCATGCGATCAACTTCCGTAGATCTTGAAGCGTTTGGCTATCTTGAGATAATTGTCACAGAAGCACCTGGGGAAAACATTGTACGGTTAAGAAGAGGTGATAAGGTACTTATAATATTAAATGTACTGTGTTATGTTTGTCAGTATATGTAAAACTGAGGTGCCTCCACTTACCCCATATTTTTGTGCAGTGTGGTAAATGGGGACACACATTTTATACCTGTAGGGTAAGTGGGTACATGGATACAAATGCAGGTATTTCCGGTAATACATCATGGATGATGAAGACAGTGCAATGTCTGTTTGAGAGCACGTGGAAGAAAATTAGTATTATGCAGCTAATTACGTGAAAAATTGGTCTATTGGCAAAGTCAAAGTCAGTTAGCAAAAATGTGTATGAAATGAAGTACCTTGAACGAATTGGCATGCAATCTCGTTTTCCACTTCGAGAATATGTACGTAGATACTGTACAAAGGGCTATTTTCTATGGCTCTGTTAAATTTGACAGTGTGATGTCTTTCGTAATTAAGTCTTCTATCGTAGTTGATATTGATAAACACTATCGTTTCTTTAAGGCAAAACTGTAGACTACAAATCTAGTACATGCAGTTAATGTTTTGTGTAGACTATTTGTATCCTATAAACTATAGGTAGATTTGTATTAGATGCCTTACAATGCTCAGTAATAGTCATCACTTTTTAAGGCAATGACATATGAATCGACATAGGCTTCAAAGTGTAGCCTATAATATGTATTCTTATTTGTCCATTATTAGAACTGTTAGGCACCAGTAGATTTATTAGTATTCACTATTTGGTTGGTCTTTGGTCCAGATACGTACTTCATGAGGAGCTCTTGTTTTTATGTACTAGACTAAAGCTTATTTTGTTTGTCTCCACTTTCCCCGTACCAAATATCAAACCTCAGGGCAAACTGTAATAACATATTTTTCATTACTTCAATGTTTCTGGGATAAGTAAATGATGTCCAGCAAATATTTCTAATATCAGAGTTTTCTAAACAAAATAAAACATATTTTTGATATATCGACATTAGTTATCGTTTCTTTGCCACAGTACCATTTCCAAAATGCTGTATATCTAGCTAGAACTGCAGTAGAAATGAAATTTGGATCTATCAGCAGTACACAACAGGTATTCTGTCATCACTTTTCCTTCTTTATTGCCCGTGTTAACATATGGAAGGGAGTAGGGTTGTCCCCACTTACCCCAAAAAGCGAGAAGGGAGCAGGGTTGTCCCCACTTACCCCAAAAAGCGAGGTAAGTGGGGACATTAACAGATTTTTAATAAATATTTTATTGTGGAACGAGTATTTACATTGCTTCAAAATTTACCCTATGGCTATCTAGTGTACAAACCAAAGTTAATATGACCATGCTTTCAGTTTGATAATCCGAAAACCATTACTGGTACAGTAGCTGAAATTTCAACGTTGCAAAACGTGTCCCACTTGCCCTAACTACCACTAAGAAATGTGTGTTCCTTGGGGTCATATTGATCCCAAGACCATACGAGGGTTAAGACAATAAATTACAGACTAGAAACAAACGAAGTGTTGCATGATTATATGATATTCAATAATTAGTTAAACTTATCACTTATTGCGTCGTGCTTTAATTTTTGAGACGTGAGATGACTTTAGAGTAAAAAGCCAGAACCTACGGAGGATAGCATGTGAATCTACCGAAACAGCTTTGGGAAAGTTCTAGACGGAGGTTAAGAAATACAGAAACTGATCCGTATTAATAATATTTAGTTATAATGCATCAGTTTCTGTCAAACAAGTATATGATATTTAATTTTATCATCATTGATGGAACGAAACCTCTGTGGCTGATTTTTCTAGAAAATTAAAATGAACTGTTGGAAACAAATTTAGCGATGAGTGAAGGTTTCATAATAGTTTCAAAATTACGAATAATTAACAGTGTACAATAGCCTATATAATTTTGGACTGTACCGTTACCGATAAAAATTACAACCACCAAATGCATGGTTACATCCAGTCATCTTTCAGTACACGGGGTAGTAAAAAAAAAAAAAAACTACATTTTATTTATTTTAAAAGAAACCATTCCTTAATGAAGGAATAAGAACACAACGTCTATAACAGAATTTGAAGTGCAGTAAAGATGGAATAGAATGGGACTGGAGTTCTACTTGACACAGGATTAGGATTTTCTGGGCTTTCGGCATTACGGTCATGTTAACCCTTCACGATGCGAAATGACGTCCCTCAGTGATCACATTGCCCGGGGTGGCCTAAGACACCATGCCTGCATTTGCGCGGTAAGAATGAGAAAAAAAAACAGAAAAAAATGGTTCGTTTACAATGTCAGAAGTTAATTGCTTACGAAAACTTTTACCTCGTTATTTAACAGAAACTGTTAATAAGAAGTTCAAACTAAGTGGAAGATATCTTATTTTTCTCTGCGTGGGTGGTTGACTGTAAACGAAGAAGATTTTACGCGTACCTATTTTAGTTCCATGTTTCGATTCGAAACATATAAACTCTACAGATTTTGTGAAACTTATGTCCAAACTTTGCAGACGGGAAACTGTCAACAGACTATTCGGGCGGAAATCCACTATAAACTGCTGAATATGTTTCTTTACTTCGTTTTTGTATGTCTATAAGCAGACATGACAACTTTTAATTCTCAATATTTAATTTTGTTACCGACCTTTCAACAAGATTTGGAAACTGAAGAAACAGGAATACAAAGTAGAAACTGGATCCAGTTGGCTAAGGACAGAAATCAGTGGAGAGCTTTTGTGAACGCGGCATTGAACTTCCGGGTTCCATAAGCCATAGAGTTCGTTAGTTAGTTAGAAACTGAAGGATTTCCAACTGATTCTTACATGCAGTCGAGCAGTAACATTCTATATATATATATATATATATATATATATATATATTTTTACACAATTCAAATCACAGAAAATGAAGTGATATGATTTTAATATTTTCTTTATATTTGTTTTTTAATCAATACATTGAAATTACCTTATTAAGTCAATTCAACCAGAAGAAACTTAACACAAATGTGTCAAATTACATCGAATTCTTACAATTAAATTATATTTGTCTCATTTATTTAGCTCAATTAAATGTACAAATATGTAGTGGATGCGTTTAACAACTAGTCAGTCTCGTAACATTCTTTTTCAAGATTTAAGCGACCAGTTTTGATTAGATTGCATGCCAGACAGCTCATGATTTTCTCGCTCACGAAAGGTTCTTGACTCAAACCTTGGGTGGAGCTGTTCAAGCTCTCGTAAGCCAGAAAGGAGTTGCAAGAGCATATCTTGTTAGCGAAGAAAAATAGAAAAGAGCAATGTATCCTAGACATATCTCCTATATCTTGTTTTACTTAGGTTTTATATATGGTAAATAATAGAACCATGTTGGGTAATAAAAAGGAAAGTGAATTGTTCATATTAGGCTGAGTTATAAATAACTTCCGCTTTTTTCAACCAGACATTTATTTTGCTTTCATTAAACAACAAAATTATATTAATTTATTACGTATTGATACTATTATGAATGACCTCCCATCTTTCTCGCAACTTATCAATTCCTTCCATATAAAATGTAGTTTTGTAAAGAACAGAAAAGGTGGTAGTATGTCGAGGTAATGTCCGAGGAGTAAGGTGGGTGTGGTAGACAAACCATTCCAGCATTTTTTTTTTCTTTAATCATCTTGCTGTATATAGTAATTAATGTCGTGTAAAAGAATGATGTTTTTGCGACTGACGAGTACAGGATGCTTTTCATGGAGTTTCTCTTTCATTCTTTGCACCTGCTGAATATGTATATCCGCAGTAATCATTAAATTAAACTTCAAGAACTCGTGATGAATTATACCTCGACAATCCCACCATACACACTATAAAATGTTTTTCCCATGATGTCTGCTTTCGGATCTGGTAGGGGTGGTTGATCCTTATCAAGCCACTGTCTATTGCGGACGATATTGTCACAGGAAACCCATTTTTCGTCGCCAGTTAGAATCCTGTCCAAAAAGACTCGATTTTTACCCGTGAGAGCAGACTTTTGGCGATTCATCATCCATGCCACATGTGATCATCTTTATTCCGTTCACTGAAATTGTGAGATATCCATACTCCTTAACTTCCCGACTCCCTAATTTCTCTATGGCGGCAAACAATTGATTGTGATATATTCAACTTTTCTGCTATATCTCTTGTTATTGACGTGGATTTTGCTTCAATATTGCCTTTAAAAGGTTGTCGCCAAGGTTGGAAGGATGTTCCGCCCTCGGTTTGTCTTTTAAGGTCGTATCTCTGGAACGGAATTCGGGAAACCAATTTCTAAGTACTCGATCAGTTATTAGTGCTCCACCGTATACACTACATATTTTTTCAGTTGTTACCATAGCACTTTCGCCTTGTTCAAAGTCTCAAAGCATAACATAACGAATATATACTTTTTCACTCTCCATTTTAGGGCTTAGGAAAACGTGCACCACACAAAACAGTTGTCAGAAGACTAACTGAACCCATATCTATTTAGTTCCCGTTTGTCCCGGTGACTCATTGTGGGTAGATATGAACAACAGATCCTACCTAGCTGCATCGGAAGTTATTTATGACTCGACCTAATTGTTACGCGTCACTGGGTTATTATAATTTAGCCTTGAACTGAATTATATATATATATTGTAACATGAAAAATTATTTCTTCTTTTTTCTTTCTCTTCCAATGAAAGTACAATTAAGAAGTAAATTTATTCTTAAGCCAAGCCCGATATCCATGAATCGAAAAATATATACAATCGAGATAAATATTATCGCTGCAAGATAAGATAGAATGCTGAAATAATACATCACATTGATGAACGCGTACAGGAGACATTCTGGCATTAGTTGTTGTTGTTTTACGTTTATATTATACATTTAACTATTCGCTTTTGTTTATGGTTGCTTAGAAATGAGACAGAACCAGGGCTCATTCCACGTCAAATCACCCAGGCCATGTCACCCACCAATTCAGATATTAATGAAACTTCGTGTACTTGTTAACACTACTAAGGTATGAAGACCTGTAAAATTTTCTTCCGAAATCCTAATAGTTTGTGAGAAATACGAGACCAAAGTTTCAGAATTTCAGGCATCCCGGTCGTTCTCGAGGCCATCTAATATTTCGTAGAGCTTAATACAAAAATTCATATCTCAGTATCTAAGGAATGTATCATTTGGAAATTTCTACCCGAGGTTTATGTAAGTCTATAGAGCTAATTTTAAAAAACACCATCAAGATTGCTGTACATTAAGGGTGAAAAATGCACTCTTGCACTTCAAAATAGTTATTTATTTATTTATTTTTGTAAATTTCTAATTTTACATAATGCGCATTATTGCTGTGAGGCGGACCAATTACCTTGCCGCTATTTTTTTTTTAAAAAAAAACTGAACCTTAAGGTATGTTCTAAGAGACTAAAATAAAATTAGTGGTTTTTTGAATGCTTCGGTTAGTAATTCTCGTTTAACCCTTCAAGGCCAACGCGCCAGCTTTTCGTGTCATCTGTAAAGTGTTATTGTCATTGATGCAAGCAAGGTATTGGCACATTATTGCTCGATTCACTCACACAGGTCTCAAGTAATCACTAAGTATAAGTGTTGTTTGAGTTGAAATGTGTGAGGGTTCAAAGAAGCGGGATAACCAGGCTAGAAATATTCATTCTCGAAATTTTATATTTTTTTTATTTGTTTGCCGAACTATTAATAAAATCAAAGTGAATTTAATGTTAAAATTGAATTAATTTTCCAAGTCTACAGTCCATTATCTTTCAAATAAAGTAGAAGTGAAGGTTATATAACAGTCAAGGGGAAGCCAGTGCCAGATAAAAGTCCTGCCAACCAAACTTAACCTAACCGTACAAGCTTTTAGTCATAATGCAAAGTTTTGTATGACTTGAAGGGTACACATTTATTTAATATATTTGTTGATATATGTATCTATAGTGGCAAAGATCTTACGTTCGTAGTTGTTAAATATACAGGGTGTCTCAAAAGTCTCCTGACATAGAGTAACTGTTATCATACTTACAACAAAATGTAAAAGGAAAAACAGTTTCCAAATATGATGTTTTCAATCTAAAGTGAAGGTTTTTTTTTTTTTTTTTTTTTTTTTTTTTAAATCGGACTAGCCGTTTGGGTTGTGCAGTCTTTATGCGCCCAATGTTAAACGAAAATGCAACGTTGCTATTAATAGAAGGCTGGGGGAGGTGAATCAATTTTATAAAAGTATGGTGAATAGGGGTCATGTTTTAAATGGGAGCTGGCCATCGACACGTTAGCGTAAAAGACTAACTTCATTTACTTATGTTGTGGGGCCATGTAAATGGCAATGTTGCATTTTCATTTAACATTGGGTACATGAAGAGTGTACAGCCCAAACGGCTAGTTCGATTTAAAAAATTCCTTCACTTTAGATTGAAAACATCATATTTGGAAACGATTTTCCCTCTCACATTTTGTTGTAACTCTGATAATAACCGAGTTACCCTATGTCAGGGGACTTTTGAGAAATCCTGTACACAAGGACAAATGTTCGTTTCATGAGCACCCGAATAAAATACTTCCTCCATCTGAAGTTCTAAACTCATTGTTATTTTTAGAGTTATTGTGCAGCTTTCAGTATTTGAGACGAAGTGAGATTGACGAATTTGCAACTGTGGGAGGGGAGTAAATTTTATTTCTTCATCTCAGAACTTTTAACTGTGAATGTACACGATGCATAATAAACTATCAAATCTAATGCAGGACTAGTTACGGATTGAAAATCGTTTAGTTAACGCGAACATGCAAGTTGTGTCTTGTTGTGGTCGTACAGTAACTTGTTCATTTCGGTTTCAGCTGTGTTTCTGTGGAGATGTTTATGTCGTGTCGTGTCGTGTCGTGAGACTGAACACTTATTGGGGTTGCTGCAAGACAGTGTTGTTCATCCTGTCAAGTGATCATTTGGCCTACAGCGATGTCGCGAAGTGAATTAGAACAGCGCAGTGTAGGAAAGGAAACTAAAAGTGAATGCCACAAAAAGAGCTATACACGGGTAATCAAATTGCATTGTATTATCAGTGCATCCAAGAAAGAATTGTTTTCCCAAAAGGAGTGGAATCAGTTCTGATTTGTTAACTAGTGTTTGTGAACATCATAAAACATATTACTTGAAGTATGAACATTATCAGACAAGTTGTTTTGATCCATTTAACTGACACAAAAAAAAAAAAAAAAAAAAAAAAAAATCACTAAGGCTTTGCGAAAAGTAAGTGTTGATTTTGCTAATGAAATTAATAAAAGCATTGACTCTGTAAAGGCTATTCCTGGACAAAAGATATACGGTAATTGCAGAAACAAACTTGGGATTTTCTTTGAATGCAAAGAAAATGAAATGAAATCTTTAAGTTTTACGTCCCATGGTTATGCCGGTTAGGCTAAAGGAGACGCTGATGATGAGAGATGAGTGAAATGGTGGGATGGAAAAAGTGGGAGGGAACGAGAGACCCCCGAGAAAACCCACGAGCACGGTGTTTGTCCACCACAAAGTCCACACGGCGCGAGCTGGGATCGAACCAGGAACTCCAAGGACCGGAGGTGAACGCTCTATCACTGAGCCACCGCGCCCTCCTTGAATGCAAAGACGTGGGCGGATTTAGTGAACACGATGTATCTGTTTTAGAAGAATTTGTCGCAAAAAACGAAACTGTAAAGCATCTTAATGTTTCACTTACAGCATTAGGGAAATCACCTCTAAAATTCCATGCCATTTCTCACACAGCAAGCCTGCATATGCTAAAAGAAAGCTTGACTCAGCAAGTTTTGCTCTGAAAAGTAAAATAAGCAAAGTTGTGAGAAAAGAGCTTGTCTCTAAACAAGATTCTTGTAAAATTTCAAAAGATGTGAAACAAAAGGCTCATGATATGGATAAACTTCTTGATTTAATAAAGGCCAAACTCCAAGTTAAAATCACTAGAAGAGAAAAAGTGCAACTGTTAACTTTAGTGCTCTCATCTTGGAGCAGGAAACTGATTGTCGATTAATTTAATGTGAGTGAATATGCCGTCCTGCAAGCAAGGGAAGTTCTGAAGAATAAAGGAATTTAGCTATTCCTGAATTGAGAAAAGGAAAACAGCTGAGAATTCAAATAGTAAAGAATTTCTACGTTGATGATATTTCAGAATTCTACCTGGAGAAACAGTGAGTATTTCAAAAAAAATGTACACATGGAGAAGCGATTATTGCTTGGGAATTTAAAAGAATTATACTTCTCATTTAAACATCAACATCCCAACATTAAAATTGGATTTTCTAATTTTGCACGCTACTTCCTAAATGGTGTGTATTAGCAGTTTCTTCTGGGACACATTCCGTGTGCGTGTGTACAATACATCAAAACGTTATTCTCCTACTGCATGCATGTCATATAGAAGAGACATATCAAGACCTAATCCGTCACCTGTTTTGTTTTGTGTACAGTCGGGATTGCATGCTGAGGCATTGTTCCGAGTGTCCCTCCAGTGAAAATTTAAGGCAGCTTCTGATTGCAAAATTTGAGGATTTTGATCCTGGGGAGGAAGTAACATATTACCAGTGGGTATCAACGTACAGAACAGAATTGGAGAAAAGTACTGTCACACTGGATGAGTATGTGACAATTTTGATACGAAAGCTTGAAAAGCTTGTGCCACATTCATTTATTTCCAAAGCACAGTCACATTTCTTAAAGGACAGAAAGAAAAATCTTGAGCCAGAGACAGCCGTCATTCCGATGGACTTCAGTGAAAATTATTCCTACATAATTCAAGACGAAGTTCAAGGGTATCACTGGTCTACTGATTCCTGTACCCTACACCCAGCAGTACTATATACACGTCTTCCTGGATCTGCAGACCTGACTGTTTCTAGTTTGTGTGAGATATCAGACGACTTGGAACACGATGTCGCATTTGTTTATGAGACTCAGAAACAAATAACTTCTTTTCTGAAAGAGCAATTTCCATATGTCAAAAATGTAAATTACTTTAGTGATGGATGCGCTGCGCAGTACAACAATTGTAAAAACTTGATGAACTTTTGTTACCATTATGAGGATTTCTCCTTAAGTTCATCATGGTTATTTTTTGCTACAAGCCATGGTAAATCCCCATATGATGGTACTGGTGGGACAATTAAACGTCTGCTTACTAAAGAAAGCCTTCAAGGATGTTCTGATTTTTTAAAAACGCCAGAAAAAGTTTTTACCTTCTGTAGATCTCGCATTGAACATACAAATTTCAGCTTGTTGAAAAAAGGAACTCTCATAGATACACGCAAAAACTACAAAATCGTTTTTCTGGTGCAAAAAAAATTCCTGGAACACGATCATATCATCAGTTCTCTCCTCTAAGCCAAACTTCCATTGGGACAAAGCGAATCAGTGCTGATCCAGATTTCAGTTTCATTTTTCATTTTACTGAAGAACACACATCTTCTCGAATTAACATCGCAGACATCATCACTAGTTCGTATCTTGCATGTGTTTACGATAACAATTGTTTTTTTGGTTTGGCGTTAGGTAAAGATGAAGAGGAAAATGATGTTGAAGTTTATGCACCCTTTTGGACCGGCTCCATCCTTTTACTGACCTTCTGCAGGAAAAGACGACGTGTGCCATGTTCTGATATCCAATATTATTTGTTTAGTGTGCGCCCCCTTTACTAAAGGTACTGGAAGAGTATATTATTTCTCAGGTAAGGAGGTTCAGTTTGTGGAGAAACAATACAGGCTGCGTTTTGCTTAAACGAAGTAGCAAGTTCCTTCAGTCTCAAATAGTGAAATCCAATCACTGTGACTGGCATATGCTGAGGTAAGAAATTGATTTCATGCACAAGGAGTTTTGCATATTTCTTTGGTTACAAATTTTCAATTTAATGTAGTGGAAAAGTTCAATCATCAGTTTTATTTCGTTTTGAAGACCAAAATGTAACTGTCGTAAATGTTGATAAAAAGAAGTACGAAATTGAGTTTTGATCTGTACTTTGTATTGGTCCTGTTGTTCCTATTTGTAAATTACGTTTATGCAAGTACATCTTCCCAATCGAAAATTAATGCGGTATCCCCCCCCCCCTCTCCCGCGGACTGTCATATAGCCTTCATTTCTACGTTATTTGAAAGATAATGGACTATAGATTTGGAAAATTAATTCAATTTTAACATTAAATTCACTTTGATTATATTAATAGTTCGGCAAACAGATTTTTTTAATACAATTTCGAAAGTGAATGTTTCTAGCCTGGTTATCCCGCTTCTCTGAACCCCAAACACACTTTAACACAAACAACACGTATACTTTGTAATTATTTGAGATCTGTGTGAGTGAATCGAGCAATAATGTGCCAATACCTTGCTTGCATCAATGACAATAACACTTTACAGATGACACGAAAAGCTGGCGCGTTGGCCTTGAAGGGTTAAACAAGAATTACTAACCGAAGCATTCAAAAAACCACTAATTTTATTTTACAGTCTCTTAGAACATACCTTAAGGTTCAGTTTAAAAAAAAAAATAGCGGCAAAGTAATTGGTAAGCCTCACAGCAATAATGTGCATTACGTAAAATTAGAAATTTACAAAAAAGAAAATAATAATAATAGTAATAATAATAACTATTTTGAAGTGCAAGAGTGCATTTTTCACCCTTAATGTACAGCAATCTTGATGGTGGTTTTTTTCGGAAGAAAAATTTTACAGGTCTTCATACCATAGTAGTGTTAACAAGTACACGAAGTTCCATTAAAATCTGAATCGGTGGGTGACATTTCGGATTTTTTTTCTGGGTGATTTGACGTGGAATGAGCCCGAGTTGTTTATTGAAAGTTGGGAACTTCATATCGAATCTGAGTAAAGAGTATGTAAAAACTTGTGAGAGTTCAAATAATCTATTTAAAGCTAATATATGAAATTTTGAACACTTGGACGTTTTCTTTGCATTTACTGTTTAAGCAATTTTTAAAACGTTAAAAAAGACAAAATATCGAACTGGGTGAACTGATTTAGGTTATAATCTCTATTGTCATTTTTTATTCTGTTGTACTTAGTCTACTATCCATAATCTCTGTCATCGAACTCGACAAATGTTTAAACACTTGTAGAACTACAGCGAAAACTGGAAAATAATAAGTTTCAATTTTTCAAATTATTACTTACCAAAGTAGCCAGAGTGTTCGACTCATAAATACGAAACGTTTCGAGAACACTTTTTAGTATATATGTAATTCTTTCGTATTAAAAAGCTTTTTTGTTTGTTTAAAGTGTAATGCCCAAGTGGTTGTAGTAGTAGTATTAGTAATAGGTACCTGTGGTATATTTTTAGAATTGTGAAAATACGCTTTAACTGAAAACCAGTACACCTAAATGGAAATTCTAGACACTCACAATTTCATTCAACACAAGAAGGAGCCTCGCAAGACGTGGTTGCAAGACTGATCCTCCACCCCCATTCTTTTCCACACTACCACTAAATATACCCACTAGAATAACAACTTACGTCTGGAGGAAATCTGTTTTTGATGTACGGCACATGAATACGATTTTCAGTGAAACTTAGTCCAACTAAAAGAACACACTCAAATAAGTGTGGGAAAGAAGCCGGTTTTCGCTGCGGATACAGTCTGCTGCACACACGGCGAATATACACTTTCCTTTCCTCTACAACTTTTTGAGCATGGCTAGATTCGTCCACTGACTCCACTGTATCACTGTCACTATCACCGGGGCTACTCGAACTGTCTTTCTGCGCGGACTGGAAAACACTGTCAAGAGATTCATCGGTGACATCGGGAGTAGCAACCAGAGGCTGGATTGTACTAAATGCTTGATTCATCAGCAACTGAATCTGTAAAGACAAGAAAATAAATAAAGAATTACTACGGACTTATATATAAAGAAAATAATAGATTAGACCAAATTCTACTTATAAACAACTTACAAACCTACAATAAGTCACATCATGTAACACGACTCAATTTTTAATGTATTTTATCACATATTATGAAATCCACTACTGTAAAATGGTAAATACAATGAAACAGATCAACACTTGAAATAAACAAATCTGATCAATGAGAATGACATTTTCTACATTTAACTACGGTAACTGAAATACACCAATGACATGATAAGCATCTATGGAATTCTTCCAGCTAAAAACATGGCAGCTTGAGATAACTACTTTTTTTGGGGGGGGGGGGGATAACTTGAGTCCACCTTACATTTATACGTGCATAATAACGAAGAGCTGAAAATTTCAGGAAGCTCAGCCCTCCCCCTGGTCAGCCCCTAGCTACGGACCTAGACTCTTCACAATTAGACTAACCCATTCGAAAAAATTCTGAAGGTAATCCAAAACGATACCATGGAAATAAATATCAAATAATTCATATTACCATGAAGCGAAAGTAAAGAAAGGTATTACAAAACTGGAGAAAGAAAAAAATGTACAGTGTTCCCCACGTAAGTTCACACGGAGTAATATGAAACTGAATTAATACTGGTCCAGAACTGTGATCTATTAGGATAAAGCCACTGTAGTCTTATTATGTTGATACGATTGACTAGTAAGATACGAATTATGAGCACCCAGAAACATCACATTTGAACAAGGAAATAAGAAAAGCGGAAACACATTATCATGTATGACTCCTCACATAATAAACAACTAACTACTTGATGGGGCTGTACGTCATTAGTTTACACTCCATTAGGATTAAAATGAAATCTGGCTGCTTTGGTTTTTAGTCTCTGCATAAAGATGAGCTAATCTGCTGTCACAAGACTGTATTTATACAACTACTGCCGTTCATACAGTTTGATTTTTTAAATAAGAAAAACCTGGAATATAGGTGCTGTTTGCTTATATATATTTGAAGTAACTGATGAAAACAAAAGCTGACACAAAAATGTCTTTTATTGACTATTATGAGTAATATGTAATGTCTGCGTATCAAACTATATCAAGCTTTCTTAACAGATAAATAAAACTAGATTTACATATTGCACATAATTTTCATGACGAAGTTTATAATTCAATAAATAAGGCTTTTGGTATTCCATCCGAAGCCTTATTTATTGATTTATTAGACTGACTGGATTTATTTGCATTTGTAAGTTCGTAATTCAACACAAATATTTATTATGAAAACTAATTTAAAGTAAAAGATGACAGAAAAAAAGAAAGGAAATCCAGAATTGATTATACTGGACACCTCTAACGAGGAAACCGATTCAATATAAACTTCTTCATGTGACACAAAATTGTGGACGAATTTATGCGCAAATGAAGTGTTTTTGTGCACAATTAAACCCATTAAAGGGAAAAGCCCTCGATCACAACCGTTCCGAAGATATAGAGGAATAAGCGGAAGGCTGGTGCTCCGATCTTTTGCGAATGTTTGAACACGTAGCGATAGTACAAGCAAAAGAGACTTTTAAAAATAAAGAATTCTTTCATCCACAAAACTTTAATAATACGTCGTTTTAAACATGATGGTTACAAAACCGAAGATGCCATAAAAAAAAAAAAAATACTACGGAAAGAAGGTTTTTGAGGGGGAAGGCAAAATTACCGGAGTTCTATTGTTGCCTGAAATAAGCGTGTAAGGTGTCTATGTACAGGGTTTTAAGTACGCTGAATCGAAGTATCGTCAGGTCAACTAGGATGAAAAAAAGAAAAAATGGCCGTCCGAACTTTCCATTGACCTAACGTTTAAACTTTGTATCGTTTCACAAGGTATGTTCTTACATACGACGGTATGAGAAACTACTTTACTTTGTGACGTCAGTGTTGTTACATGCAACTCTATGTGATTTAGAGTATATCAGGCGTACAGGTTTTCGTTTCCTAAGTGGAATAATTTAAGAGAATTTTAGTTTATTGATCCATACTTTGCGCTTTAATACGAGTATGTGTCACACTATTACACACTTTCGTACTTACGTTTGCAACAGTATGTGTTTATGTTTCATATCATCTGACTTGTTTTTCTAATCTGCTTTTGCACACAATATATATAACCTTGCATTTCTCTTAACATAGTAACGTCTCTGTTCCTTTGGCAATATAATTAATGCATCTTCATATCACTTTTCTCCTTTTCTACGAACTAAATGAAATGAAATCTTTGAGTTTTACGTCCCACGGTTATGCCGGTCAGGCTAAAGGAGACGGTGATGATGAGAAATGAGTGAAATGGTGGAATGAAGAAAGTGGGAGGAAACGGGAGAACTCCGAGAAAACCCACGAGCACGGTGTTTGTCCACCACAAGGTTCACTTGGCGGGGGCTGGGATCGAACCCGGGACCCCAAGCACCAGAGGTGAACGCTCTACCACTGAGTCACCACGCCCCCATTTCTACGAACTAAACACATAATATATTAGCAAGTAATATCATACAATTTTATTCTCTGTATCAAGGACGTTTGTTATTCCTCACAGCCTCTTCTTTTTCCGGCCCCGAGTAAAAGCTACGGCACTCACCTCAACATTCAACACCACTTTTGTTCGCTCTGTTGCATCTTTCTTAACGTTTAAATGCAATTTTCAAACATTTTCAGTAGCAACATAGTCGAAAATCCGCAAAATAGCAGCACCACCTTTCCCCTTACCCCACCATATCTCCGGAACGATTGAGATCGAGTGTTTTTCCCTCTAATGGAATTTCTTGTTCACAAAAACACTTCGATTACCCATAAACTCGTCAATAATTTTGTGTCACACTTGAATCGGTTTCCTTGTAAGATGATATTTCAAAACATGACGAAACAGACTCAATTTCCTATAGAAACTATATCCTTCGATTACGCATTACAGGTATAGAGATACAAATATACAAGTTGTGAGAAGCCATCCATCCTACAGTTGTGCACCGAAATACAATATCGAGAACGGAAGGCAATGCGGACAGTGGGTTTCCACAAGTCGATTCAGGAGTATTAGTAGAGGAGTCGGGATATGATTAGATAGAGCCAAAACTGTTTAGTGTAAACAGGGTTCCAAGCATTCAAAACAGTAACAACGGTGGTGAATAAAGAATTAAGTAACATTATTTGATAGTCAATTTGAGAGTTATGTGACAATACGTTATACAGGATTACATTCAGCGTCCAGAAGTCATGTGACTACAATAAAAATGCTTATATTGGCAAATCTCGTTGTAAGTAACACATATAAGTACTAGGTACAAATGGAATACACACATACAAATGGCACTACGTAGCACAAAATGGCTCTGGATAGTATGCTATAGTGGATACTGTGCTAGCGTGGCATTCCCAGTTAAAGAAAAATAATTAATTAAAATTTCAATTTAACGTCCCATGATTGTAACTTGACAGTGATAATGATCAATGAAATGCTGGAATGAAAAAAGCACGAGGAAATGGAAGAACAAAAAAAAAAAAAAAAAAAAAATGATGCCCACTTGGTGTGAGCTAAGATCGAACAATGGGGCCTATGCCAGAGGTTCGGATTAGAATATAAATTTCACTTTTTCCTATCTTGTATTTCCAGCTACTGCTAATGTTTATATGAATAAATTCTTAAATTTATATATATATATATATATATATATATATATATATATATATATACACTACTCAGATCAATAGCTTCAAACATGTAAAACAGCGCCAGAACCACTTGGAAAGCTCAATTTATATTAGCGAATTCATAAATTGTTAATGAATTCTATAATACTAATACTTTAAATCAGGTTTAGAATCTAATTAACTGCAGATAATGCAGTGAAAAATTCCACTATATATATATATATATATATATATATATATATATATATATATATATATATATATATATATATATATATATATTATTTCTGGTCGGAAGTGCTACCAACAATAAACAAATTTGATCCGAAAAACGTATCATCTAATACCTCAATTCTGAATAGAAACATAATTGTAATTACACTTTTAAATAACTTTCTAAAAATAAAAATGAATAACACAAGCTTATGATTATGATGAAAATTCCTGCTTAATGCAGCATTCAAAAACTTATACGCCTATTCGGTGCACTGCGGAGTAGTTGAGAGTTTTGTTTTAAAAGAAAACAAACCTTTCGAAAAATTCGATTTACGATCTTCATCACAAGAACAATAACTACATACACAAACAATTTTTCACATCTAAGAGAAGACGTAGAACACTTCAGAATATCACGCCCAAAGTAGAGCTACTTTATAAAAATTATGAAGAAAGAAAAAAAAAAGTCTTCCGCGCACAAGAACAATCTACGCCTTGATACAGGCCTTCATGGGTTTCGTAATGAACAGTGTCTTCTTGAATGAAACCACACCACTCCTTGCATTACAAACGTTCCTTTCATTTAAAAAGAAAAAAAATGCAAACTAGTTCTTGAAGTTATGACTAACACCTTACCACGAAATAAAAGAAGTTAACTTTTTACAGGTGGGAAAAGTAGCAGAGAGAATAATTGTATAAATATTTTATCTTAATACAAAAATTTGTAATTATATGGTACAAATGATGAAAAGCCTTGTGAGAACGGGAACCTGTTAAATATCAAAAAGTTTTGTGTGAATGCATGCTTTACGAGCTAATAACTGTGGGAGTGCTAAGAACGTCTACTTAGAAAAAAAGTAAATAAAAAAATAAATCTCGATACACCAAACCAGCGTAATTCAGATAGTAACAAAGAATGAATAACTAAGGTCAATTTCACCTTCAAGGTAGAAGGTTGAGTTTACTACTAAATTATAACCAACCTCTTCTTCTTAGTGACTATTTAATAAATATTTACTAGGGATAGCCAAAATTCTCCGGAATCCAGAGGAAATTTCACTTTCCGGATTTCGGAAAAATTCTATTTTTTTCCGAAATCGGATTTTTTTAATTTCAGAATTTTCCGAAATTGGAATTTTTCCGAATTCCGGATTTTTTCGATTTTACTTTCCGGAATCCGGTAAGTAAAAGTTTCGGAAATGGCCATCCCTAATATTTACCTACAGAAAAACCTGCAGGCACACCATTGTGCGATATATCTTGAATCTGGAATATCAACGGATTTTTCGTAACTCCTATTGTCTGTTTTAGCTCCTATTTCCCCATTCCTTAAGTTCTTCTTTTGTCTTTTAGGCTGAGGAAACCATACCCAAAAAATAAAAATTTATCACGGAAAATAATAAAATCGAAGAAAAACACTACCGTGACAACTCCTCAATCCATTCCTCATACATACTGAGTTGAAGTTGTCCAATAATTATACATCGTGCTACATACGTAGCTTCGAACATAAGAACTTGTGTGTCAGATAAGGCTGTATCACGTAATCGCCATCCACGAAATGAGAGAAGAACAATCTTTAATTTATTCTCCGAATTTATCCCCCATAGTTATATAATCCCGCATAACCATGAGGTATTGGAGGCTGCATACAGGGACGACGTTATCAGAAACCGCGATAAACGTCCATGACTTTTCGCAAATATTTTCACCTCTCAAGACGAAAATAAAGAAAGGATTCGCACAGGAGCAGATCTACTTAAGATCTATCTGTATACAAAATTTGATGGTTTTAGATTACTCCTTTTTTATGCGAAAGTTGATGGTACACACACACACACACATTGTTTTAAGTTTAGGTTAAGGTCTTCTCTCAATTGCGAGTTCAGTTATTGAGAGAAGCTCCACACCGTACACGTGAGTAAGGTTGCCAACTTTTCTTAAGAAAAAATCGGTACGGAACAATCGATTTGAGTCCCCTCCCCCCTCCCGGAGCCGACGGCGAAAACAATGTAAATAATCAACTGAATAATACGAACCTGAATTTTTATTATTATTATTATTATTATTATTTTCCCACCCACTGCTCATTATTAGGTATGAACAATATACTCAGGTGCGCGTATGGAGAAATCTTCAAAGACAAAGTTGGGTAGGCTTTTGTGAGGGAAAACACTTCAAATGCTGTTTCAGTATGATTTGTTATTGCTGAATTCATATCCGCCGTATGCCACTCTATAACATTCACTGTTTTTTAGAAATTCACAAAAAAAAAATGGCGGTCGAAAGTATTTTTTGTTACATAGAAAACTCAAAATATGTGTTTGTTCAACAACAGTTTGCACACAGGTGAACAAATTTTCTATTCAAGTTGGCATAAATATTCTTCGATATTCTAGAAAAACGATTCTTTGAATTTAAACCTTCAAGCAACCAGCTGTCAGTGTTATCAACCTATTACAAAATTATTTTTTCCGATGTATTCCTTACCGTTCAACGTATCTGCGCCAAACTTGATATGAAAATTATTCGATATCCTAGGAACATTATTTTCTTGAAAAAGACACTGCATCGGTTTGCAGAGTATTTGGTATTTTATAATGATAATACATATATGTGAAGTAAATGATGCATTATACCAAACTGCTGATTTTATATCAGCTCGATCGTTAAAATTCCGATCAAATGTCTGATTCATGCAAGTGTCACTCAATTTCCTACATTTGCAAGACATTGTGCATGGCTTTGGTTTACAGTTACACCGAACTGTCTTGCATGCAGTGGTACAGGTACAGGTAATCAACTCCTCACAAGAGTCTGGAATAGGTGTCAATGTTCATAAATGAGACAAGTGAATTATTCTCCATTTTCCATCCCATTGTTAAAGCTAAGGTAGAATTGGGTGCTGCAAATGGGTTTGTCTCCATATTAATCCCTGGTAATGAGATCGCTGTATGTGAAAGTAAAAAAGAATCTCTAGTTGGTAGGAGTTTTTATATTGTAATGCCTTGACGAACATTCTAGACCGAACTTCATTGATGCTGTCAGTATTCAGCGCGCCACACTTTGCACAAGAATATTTCAGCATTTCTAATAGTGTGGTCACTAAGGACTGTATCAGCTCCTAATTCTCTCAGCAGACGGTTATGCTGTGCAAATACATCCCAGCACGTCCTCTTTGTATGTCCAATAATGTATGAAGTTGAATCACATTCAGTGATGCCATGGAAAGCTATAAGAAGCTGGAGAACATGTGGTTCCATCTGCAGCTTTTCAACGATGATGTGAACTAGACTGTACTTTCTGATCCTTGGTGTCCCTGCTTTTATCCACAGTTTCTGGCATGACATCATGCGGAAGTAACTAACCAAAAGAACTAAGATGTCAAGTGTCTCTTGTCGAGGCAATAATGCTTCTTGTTCTGCTTTTAACGCAATGTAAAATAATCCTGGTTTCAGCTTCTTCGTATTTAGCCTTCAAGTCATTAATGTCAACGTTGCATCAGAAGCTTTGACCCTTCGCTCATCACTGAAGCCACCTGCAGGGACTATGGTCTTGTTGGATGGTGCTTGCAGAATCAGTAGGTGGGAGAGAAATTTAGAGAGATCTGCTTTGTTGTTATCGTAAATAATAAAGTTATCCCACTTTGAAGAAAGAGGCACGTCTCTGCTATCTATTGGTCTCCTGATTCCCACAGAGCCTTTCCCACGCAGTTTGTGTACCACCCTTGATTGAGCGATGGTAATAAAGATCAAAATGGTATTAATGCACTGGAAATGTTCCCCACTTTGGAAAACATTTTGAACAAAAGTATGTGCAAGGTTTCCGAAAGTATGTGCTGCCTGTAGCTTTCCAATTGCTATTACCAGGGTCTCTCAATCAATGATAAGCTGTGATTCGATGTCAAAGTCTTTGGCACCAAATTTGTTGGGATAAGGAATACGATCAGTCAATATTCCAGCAAGAATCGTTTTTGTGCTTGAGCGAAGCTGCCCGTTTGCTTCTCCAGAGATAGAGGAATAATAAACAATTCATGCGTCATAAGGCAGTTCATGCGTCAGTTATTAAGGTTGACTGGATGTCCTGTTTCACATACAGCAATGAGTCGATGCAGAATGTTCCTATCAGCTTTCATTGTTTTTATATTCCCAGTTCTTGCATCTAACTGTTTAACTTCACACAGAGATGCAAAGATCAGATACTTGTTTTGACGCGGCTTTTCCTTAAAATTCATCGTTCTATCTTCAGTTGGCAGAAATCTTTCTTATATTAGACAACTTTCAATTAGATGAAATAGAACTCGAAGAAATAGAAAATGCTATACGAGCGTTGAAACCAAAAGCATCTTGTGGTCCTGATAGCACTCCCCCTTATGCTGTGAAAGGTTGCAGTGATATATTTAAATACCGTACCCACTTCGCACTATATTTAATATTTCTATTAGAACAAACACTTTCCCAGATAAATGGAAAGTTTAGTCTGTCCATTACCAAAATCTGGAAACAAGAGAGAAATAGAAAATTTCAGGCCAATTGCCATTCTATCGCCCTTTGCAAAAATTCTTGAAAGTATATTATATGCGCGAATTTTAAATCATGTAGAACCTGTTCTTTCAACTTATCAACACGGCTTCTTACGTAATAGGTCTATTTCGACAAACTTATCAATTTTAACAAATTTTATAGTAACAGAATTAGATAGGGGCGGTCAAGTAGATGTCGTTTATACTGATTTTAGCAAGGAATTTGACGTCGTTGATCATGATGTCTTTCTACTGAAAGTAGCATCTCTGAATTTTTCGAAACAAGCAATGAAGTATCTTGTATCATACTTGCATAACCGAAAAACAGTATGTTTCATACAAAGGATTTGTTACTGAAAAATTTAATACTCTATCAGGAGTCCCTCAAGGATCTAATCTAGGTCCTCTGTTGTTTCTTCTTGTTATTAATGATATTTCTCTATGTATTAAAACTTCTCAAGTTCTTCTTTCTGCCGACGATCTCAAATTATGGACCAAAGTAAGTTCAATTGATGACTGCGTGAAACTTCAACAAGATCTAGAGAGTATTCAAATGTGGTGTGATAATCAATTAGTTCTGAATGTTTCCAAATGTAAATCTGTATCTTTCACGAGGAAAAGAAAATCAAATTAACTTTACGTATACAATAAGTGGCACTTCCTTGTCTACCACAAATACCATCAAAGATTTAGGAGTTATATTTGATAGCAAATTAACCTTTACTCAACACATTGATGCGATAACGAGTAGTGCATATAGAAACCTAGGTTCAATTTATAGGATAGGACAGGATTTCTACGAACGATCAACATTTATAAGGTTATATTTTTCATATGTGAGGTCAAAATTAGAATACTATTGTACTGTTTGGACACCAAATGTCACTAAATACACTGATGCAATAGACAATATACAATTTAAATTCTTAAAAATGCTTGCATACAAGAAAACCGGTTTCTACCCAAAGTATGTCCTATGAAGACTTGGTAAGGAATTTCAATTTTCAAACGTTAGAAAAAAGGAGATGTGTTTTTGATTTGTTGTTCTTACATAAATTATTAAATGGTAAAATTGATTGTCCAGAATAAGTTTCAGAAGTATTATTACGTGTCCCAACAGGTAAGACTAGAACAGCAAACGCTGGGACATTCTATTGTAGAAAAGCAAGAACAAAAATATTACAAAAGTCTCCTCTGTGGAGAATGTGTACTTCATGTAATGAAATGATTAGATTTCATGTAATAGATGTGTTTAGTATGTCAGAGAACAAGTTCAAAAGAATTATCATGCAATAACTTATGTATAATTAGATAACGTATATTTGTATATGTATATAATGTATGTATAATAGTGTATATTAAATAATTCTGTATACGACACTATAACTGGGCATTATACATTAAGGGCAAACCTCTTGTGTTGTCCTTATGAAATAAATAAATAAATAAATAAATAAATAATGACAACAGCACTAACGAATTAAAGAACTGGAGACTAACGATAGCGTTTACTTTCTCTTCCGTAAAGTAAATTACTTCAAAAATACGTTGTAATGACGATTTTTTAAATGTGCAATTTCATTCCCATCCGAATAGTGTTGTAAAAAAACGGTTTTTTTTCTGTGAAGTTTTTTTTCAATAAAAAACATCGTTCTTTTTCATGTTTTTTTTCAAAAGTCTGTTTTTTTTCTGGCAACTATTATTTATTGATTTATGTTGCAGATTATTGAAAGAATCAACAGAACTAAAGTCGAAGCCCTCGTAACTTACAAATCGTTTGTTTCTTCGAACCTATACGAGCAAAATTGTGTGATTATTCCTTTCGGTCCCAGGCCATTTTTGGCGTTTTCCTACATTTCCAGTTAGTGACTTATTGCTCAAAAACTATTCATTCGATTGATATGGTTAAGGCCTTGTTTTTAAGAAAATTGATGTAGCTATTTTTTGGTGTAAGTAGCATTGCAGTGTTACCAACGGGTGGGAAATTATTGAGGGAAATGTAGGGGTGAAAATTTACAAAAAATCCCTAACCGAATTTCAATTTTTTTTTGTATCTAGCACCACTGCTGCTATATGGGTTCAAGTAACCTAAAGAAATCTTTGGTGTGTTGACAAGGTACAGTGAAATCCTGAAGTCGCTGGCTTCCATTCAAAGAGGGAAAGAAAAAAATTCTGTCGTACACATGAAATTTTGACACTTTTTACGCCTAAGAGGCAAAAATCAAATATGCCGGGGTACAGCTTCTCTAATTATCCTATTGAAACTTTTTATGGTGCGTTCTGTAGGGCAAAGAGGAAGCTTTCGGGTAGTGGTACGTTTGTTTCAATGTAGCCAGTAAGAGGGTAATAATCGAGGGGAAAAGGGAAATTTTCCGAATTTTTCACCTAATAGCGGGAATTAATTGTTTTGGCTGGAAACGCTGCCATCAGACAGACGAAAACTATCTGAAAATAAACCGTAGTACTCAAAGAATATATCCTACAAGTATCATGGCGATATATAACAAAGTAAGTATGAAATTTTAAAAAAATCTCATTCTACCTCAGAAATTCACCATTTTCTTACCATTTCCAGAACATGGTTTATTATAAACCTCAACTGTACTTCCCCTACTTGTTCTAGTGAAACTTTTTATGGTGCGCTGTGTATGCTAAGGATGAGGCTGTTAGACACTGGTACATTTGTTCGAATGTAGCCAACAAGAAGGAAATAATAGAAATAAAAAAGGGAATTTTTCCCAAAATTTGCCCCTAAAATCTGGAATTAAAATTTTTTGTAGCTAGCAACACTACTATCAGACACACACAAACTATCTTAAAATAAGCTTTGGTATCCCTCTAATATATCCTACAAGTTTTGTGATGATATCTAATAAAGTAAGCATGTCAATAAAAAATATCTCATTCTACCTTAAGAAAAATCACAGTTATCTTTCCAATTAGAGAACAAGGTCCACTGTAAAGCTCAACTGTACTTCCCTTAATTATCCTATTGAAACTTTCTATAGTGCGTTGTGTAGAGCAAAGACGAGACTTTCAGATACTGGTACGTCTGTTCCGATATAGCCAACAAGAGGGAAATAATAGAGACAAAACATATAATTTTTCCAAAATTTCCCCCTAAAATCTGGAATTAAAATATTTGGTAGCTGGCAACACTGCAACCCGACAGATGCAAACTACCTTAAATTAAACATTGGTACACCACTAATACATCCTACAAGTATTATGGCGATATTTAAGGAACAAAGCTTCTAATTATCAAAAAGATATTACGGTAAACAGAAAAGTAAGGAAAAACTAGAAAAATCAAGGGCTACAACCTAAATATGAATTTTACGTGCGTCCCCTAATTACCCCATTGTAACGATCTGTACTTTCGTTTGTTAAGTAAGGACAAATGTTCGATTGGCGTAAGTTGACTTGCACTCGAACGTATAGGTACGGATTTATAAACAACAATTTCTAATGTTTTGCCCAAATATAGGAGAATTTTAATTTCCCTAATTGACAACACTGCGCGCAGGCCCGTCCAATTGATGTCAACAGTTAGGTATCTATCCGAGGTATCTACCTGGCAAGCCTTAAGGATATCTTTCTACAACGAAGGAAGGTACAAGGAAAAAAAGTAAAGGAAATTTGAAATTAGAAAATTCTCGAATTTTTTACTGGGGTGAAATTTGAGAAGGAAATTCGACACCAGAAGAAAAAGAAATTAATATGATAAACTATAGTCCAACCACATTTTGCAAGAACAATATCCCGATATCTTAATTAGTGTCCACACTGGAGCGGATTAAACAAGTGACACACCTGTGTGTGCCATTTTGGACACCTGGGCCACCGAGTACACATTTGATTACATTTTTTGACTACTAACTCGTGTTGTTGTAGTTATAGTCTCGACTAATAATAATATCGTTGTAAACAATAACTTTATAGGGAAAATTTTCTCTCCTTTTTACATCTTAGTTCCAACACTGTTGGTGAGAAATGTCGAGTGTTTCAAAATAAATTTTGGGGTTTTAAGTCTTCGCTTTACTTACTACATTTTACGTACAATTATGAGCAATGCATCAAGTAAAAGAGCACCTCAAACAGTCTTTACTACAAGTGTTCAATGTGAGATTCATTCATCACACGGCACACATCTAGTCGATAGGCGAGAAAGGCCCATAAATTTTCCGCCATATGGCACAAAACACATTCAATTTAGGGGAGTTTCGTTTCAATTGTACCATCTCCTGAGGATTTGCTGACGGTCAGATGCAAACATTATGAGTGTTCCCATTAGCTCTTAGGTGAAAAGTCGATTTATCACTGTAGACGATACGATCCAGAAAATTTTCATTGTTATGCAGGAATATTTCACTTGCGAAATTGGCACGTAAACCGTAGTCTGTATGTTTTAGACCTGTAGCAACTGCAAACAATAAAGACGTAGTTGCAAGCGTCTCCTTAATATTCTTCACACAGACGGTTGCACTGTACAGGTTCAGTCTTTATTAAAACACAAAAAGCTTTCTGCTCTCTAGTCTCCATCTTTGCTACTTGCTCTTTCTAACGGCAGACAGAAGAAACAATGCATGTACATGCTTGCGTACAAAACTGTTTGAGTTGCTCTTTCATGTGATATAATATTTATAATTGTAAGTTAATTGTAATAGATACTACAAAGTTTCAAAACCCTAATATTAATTTTGAAACACCCTGCATTACTTCAAATTGAGTCAACCTATATTCAGGTCCTAGTCAATTTGACGCCTCGTGCAATGGCATAATTTGCCGCCTCCCCCTTTCTCCAGAAAGAACAAATCTTAGAAGTCATGATTTTAAGTATGCTACTCCAGCATAAACAACAAAGGGGAGGGTAAGTGCAGTCGCACTCAGAAAGGCTTAAATACTTACTAAAAGTGCAATTCCGTTGTGTATGTTTCTTTTTCTTTAAATGTGAATCTATTATGATAGTGAAAGATAAAGCAAACACACCTGCAGAGGATAGATGGTAATCCTTTTTATAGAATTCACTATCGAGCTTCAATCTGAATGTGTCAGTTTGCAATTCCAGTGCAACTAGCTCTTTTATCTTTATTTCTTGATTTTTCTTCTACATCTCCTAACATTTAAAAAAAAAAAAACTTGTTTCTATCTTCAATGATAAGGAACTTGCTTCTGACAAAAACAAGACTACTTTCATATCAAAACTGTGATAACATACGAAATGGAACTGATATTCACTACTATTCGAGAATTGAATTCTTGCATTTGACAACAATCAAGCAATTTGTGCTCGGATTTATTCGACCATTTGCTTTAGCATTGTCCATGTGGCCTTAAACTAATGCAACCTAAACATAATTTATGAATGTAGTATTCAAATAGAAGGTCAGCTTAGTAAATGTAACTACCATCATCATGAAGTATGTTTCCAACAAGAAATATTTAATTTAAATAATATACTTATGACAGATTTTGCCGGACCATCCAAGCTTGCCGTTCCACGCAAATGCACGTGTTGCATATATACAGTGGCGTATTTAGGAGGGCTTCCCGGCTTAAGCCCTCCCCCGAAATCTTACTTACTATAGTAAAGTATATGAAATAGTATATGAAATATCTTGCAGAATTTTCACATTTTCAGGCAAAGCCCCCCCCGAAAGTTAGCAAAGCCCCTCCCGAAACAAAATCGTAAATACACCACTGCATATATGGTAGAGCCGGCTCTGCATATTATATATATCTAGTCGACAAATTATTTATATATGATATTTAGAAAAATACTATTAGGCAAATTAGTATTAGTTTTTACCTTTAGACAAGTTATTGGAATTTTATACTGTTCGTGACATTATTTTCGTACTTATTAAAGGCCTGCTTTCACGAAAAAACAAAATTTCATTTCTACTTTTATTTCTTAGTTGATATTGATGAAAACTGCTGAAACCCGAATTGTTAATAGGTATGGTATTCATGTAAATTGTAAAATATTTGTAGCGTATCAGTATCTAGCGTTTAATTTATGTTGCATTTTACGGTGATTACACCTACATAAAAATATTTCATACTTAAATAGACGTAAGATGCATTACAAATGACTATTTGAAAAAAAACGAAATTTAGAAAAAAAACGAGAGGCAATGTTTTTTTTCTAAAAAAAACGTACGTTTCTGAAAAAATACGAACCGTTTTTTTTCTATTTACAACAGTACATCCGAACATGGGCAAGCGGTAGAAGGTAACGCCTTCTCTGGGGCCATGAACACTGGTAGTTTCATTGGGAGATGAGTGTCAGGATTTATTTATTTACTGGTATATTCATCTGGTTAAGCATACAGAACAAGGAGATCTAAGCATGATATGTAATTTATATTATATTAGTTGCGAGGAAGGCGTTGAGCTTCTACGCTGGGGCAGAGCGGGTTTGAACACTTCGAGCCCTGTTAGTAAAATAAATATTTGAACAGCATGTACATAATGTTTAAAGAACAATAAAGAGTACAACGCTTATTAATTAAGAACACAAGAATTCGTCTTATTGTTATCAGCATATGCCTTGTAATGACGAAAGGTAAACGAAGATTGTAGGCATGGAAGTTCAGTAAACTATCCTGTTAGACTTGATATTTATCTTAACTAGATACAAACAACTAACAGAATGCGGATTTAAAAGTTTATTTTATTAAAATTTCGGGATAATTTTGAAATTGGGGACCAATATCAGGTAAAATCATCATGTTTACAGGAGAAATGAGTTGATGTTACGTACGTGTAATTACTAACCTAACCTAACCTAACCTAATCTAACCAAATCTAGTCTAAACCATCAAAAACACAGAAAATATAAGAAGAAAGTACGAATTTTAAGAAAAGAACTCTGCCCCCCCAAATCCAAATATCCTAACCTAACCTAAACTAACCGAACCTACTTAACCATCAAAAAATATAGCAAGAAAGCACGAAATTTAAGCAAAATATTCTGGCCTCCCACTTCCAAAAATGTGTCAAAATTTCTAATCTTATATCATAATCCTTCCTTATTGTTAAAAAGAATTGTGAGTAATGTTAGTTGCAGTGATAATACTGTAATGTACCTATCAACCTCGATACACAAAAAATTGCGTAGTGCCTACATTTTTCTGGTGAATTTTGCAAAACATCGGGGACCTAAATTCGGTGGCATACGGTGGATTTGTATTATGTGGACATTGAACTTTGCGAAAATAATGTTTGCCAACTTTTCCTCGAAAATGCCTACTAGGTTAGAGGTTCTTTAATTTGGTGCATATGCATGTATGCAACAAATTCAAACCAAAACAACTGCAAGTTATTTAATATAAACAAATTTTAGACAGAAAACTATATAGATATTTTTTATCACAAATGAGCGCATAACATTGTTATGGAATTACTGATAAAAAGTATTAATTACTAAAATTAAGTCTTATTCTTTGGCTATCATCAAACAACAAATTTAAACCAAAACAATTGTGATCTATTTAACATTAAAAACGTTTGTAAAGAAAACTATATAGAATGTTTGGTTTTTATCACAAACAAAAGAGCTCCTTTAAAGAATGGCTGACTATTACAACTAAGCAAGTCTTTGCTTTGGCTTGGCATCCACCCGTTGGAAGTGAGCACTAGTGTTTTGCACTAAGGATGGCCACAAAGTTCCGGTTCCGGCGGTATCAGACCTGTATCTGAAAACCCGGTTCCAGAACCGGATCTTAGGAACCGGTTGCAGATCTGGATTCGAAAGTCCTCAAAGACCAGTAAACACAAAAGTTACCTTCAAAACACTGCAAAGAGGACCACGCGCTTATACCCTTCCCGCTCAGACCCGCTTGTGCCCCCAGAAAAAAATGGTCCACCAGTGAGTGTTTAGCCAAATGAGTTTGCACTTTGCCTGTTTAGGCAATGAGTTTGCCAGTTACCCAGTTTGTTTAGTCAAATGAGACAAGCGGCCGCCGCTTTGCGCCTGCCTGCTAGCACACTGCTCACAGCCTGCCAACAGCTCGGGTTTTGCGTAGGGATGGCCATAAAGTTCCGGTTCCGGCGTAGAAGATCCGGTTTTCAGAACCGGTGCCAGACCTTGATCCGAAAACCCGGTTCCGCAACCGGACCTTCAGGAACTGGATCCGTTCAGAGCAGAAAACCGGTTCTCCCAGGAACCGGTTCTAGCCATCCCAAAATGCCACTGCGGTAGAAGTCGTTTTTATATACAGGTTGCAAACACAATATTTTTAACGCTACAAAGAATATACTATCATTATAATCGGCTGGATTATCAACTCAAAACAATTAGTTAATAACTATAAATTAAAGACGTGCTACTAATTCTTCATGAGTCAAAACACAAATATGTTAAATTGACTCTATACATAAAACTGGCGTGTAAAAGAATAAGTTATTCTTTCGTAAAAATAACCCAGTAAAATATTAATTAACCTCGAAAAATCGGGATAATATGCGTCCCGACGAGTGTCCGGTCGGGACGCGGGACAAATACATCAGAAATCGGTACAATCCCGACAGAATCGGGACGGTTGGCAACCTTGGACGTGAGTGCAATTTTAAAGCGGACTACCATAAAATACGAAGCTGTACTACACAAATTCCAAAACGATTTTAGAAAAAGGCGTAAATTAAATTATATATACCCTGTTTCAAAAAGAATACACGCATTGCGAAGAATTATTTTGTCCAAACTATCGATCGCTGCGCCTCGGCTCGGCTATTGGAGAAACGAATACATAGTCTAGTTTATATTAATAACCGCTAGATGTCAGTTGTCTTCTGTTTTGCTTGGTAACCGTCGTATGTTTAAAATGGCTACCCCGCATCAGAAATCATTTTATGTTCTCGACTTTGCGAAGTGCAATTCCGTGATTACAGTGCAAAGACGTTTCAGGTTGAGGTACCAAATTGATCCTCCGAATGAGTGGAACGTTCGCAGATGGTATCGTTTGTAGATACAGGATGTGTATGTAAAGGGAAGAGTCCTGGCCGTCTAGTCCTTCAAAATCAACTCGTCGTGCCAGTCAGGAGTTACAAGTGCCGACAACAACAATTTGGCGTGTTTTGAGACGTCGGTTGGTTATGAAGCCGTACAAATTACAGCTGTTACAAGCTCTGCGTCCTGATGACAAACGCAAACGTGCTATCTCGTAGATTCTGAATGCTATTGACAATAATAACACTTATGTACAACGCATCGTGTTCAGTGATGAAGCGACTTTCCGTGTTAGTGGTCAGGTAAACAAACAAAATGTTCGAATTTGGGGCACGTAGTCATTGAACATGTACGAGATTCGCCGAAAGTCAATGTGTTTTGTGCGATATCCCGATCATCTATTTACGGCCCATTCTTCTTTAATGGAACCACGATAAAAGTCAGCAGTATCTCGCTATGTTATAAAACTGGTTGTTTCCGAGGCTGCACGAAGACTTCATTTTTCAACAAGACGGGGAACCACCTCACTGGAGTCGCCAAGTGCGTGAATATCTGAACGAAACTACCGAACCGTTGGATTGATCGTCAAGGAGCTGGCGACTTAGCATGCCTCAGCTGGCCTCCACGGTCACCGGATTTACACCCTGTGACTTCTTCCTGTGGGGTTTCGTTAAATATAACTTATGTACCACCACTTCCACAGAACCTGGAAGAGTTGAAGAACCGGATCCGTACTGCCATAACATCAGTGACGCAGGACATGCTTGCCCGAGTATGGGAGGAATTTGAGTATCGATGTGATATTGTTCCCGTCGTTGATGGAGGACATTTAACATCTGTAATTTGAACTTGAGAGGTTTGTAAATATGTGTGTAAAATTTCATATTTGTATGTCTTAAAGTTTAATAAATATATGCATTCGAAATATGTATATTCTTTTTGAAACAGGGTATATATATATATTAGTAACAACTGAATAATGTATATCAAGAAATACGCTACTTTAAACTATATTTTAATTCGTTACATCACGAATAGAAGTAACTACTTTTAGCTTCGATACGTCGTAAAAGCTAAAACACACACCAGGATATATCGATTTGGCCTTGAAATGATAAAACGATAACTGTCACTCTCATCGCTTAGCTCACGATTCGACAAGAAATCATGTGACAGCATGCTTAAAACGGTATGTAGCATATCAATCCTACTCCGTATTCCCCCACACTCCAAAGTGGAAACGAAAGTTTACTCTACTTGTTTTCCTATACGATTAAAATAAAAATAAATTAATCATTACTATCTGAGTCAAATAATTTCAGACAGTTCATTTTTTTTTCATCTCCCTTTCATAAATTACATAATAACTTGTACCAATGTATAAAAGAAAACATATACTCAAAGCTAAATTATTTATGATCTTTTAACAGTATTTCAACTTTTATATACAGCTTATACAATTGATATATACTAATGGCGGTCTTGTTTAACTAACGCACCAGCTGCGAATCTCTGGAGAGCTTAAAACTGATCTGCTTGTAATTTTAACTTGTCATTGGTATGGTTAGCATTTCGCGATTCCTATTACCGGTTTCGTTGATCAAAGTTCGTTACTTCTTTCATTTAAGTAACTCGTGAATTGTTCTAACGTCACTGAGTAAACGAATTGTGATTCTCAACAACCTTCACTTATCTAAGCACTGATAAGTCCCAATGTTGCTAGTCTTCGGTTATTTGAAGGGAATTTGGAGATCCGTGTTGAATAGGTCACCACATACTGTAATACTATTATACTAGCAAATGCCTCAACGTGTTAGTGTGGGCAATGTTTTGCGTTCTTCATTCGGCACCTTTTATATAGAATTCGTCTGAACTTCTGAAGTCTCGAACAAAATTCGAACGTCTCACCAAAGGGACACTGACCAAAGCTTAAAACTTTACTTTATTTTAAATTATAATTTGTAACTGTTTCGGATATCTAGCATATCCTTCTTCAGACACGATCGAAATTAATGAAAATACAGACATATATATAAATGTTGTTATAACAGAGTTTAAATTCTTTAACCGTCATATATAGAGTCATTGTTGTACTTTTTTATTTTTCTTATTTACCGAGGCCTTCAGCACATCCTATAAGTCTTCGTGTTCACTTTCCATTTAAGAACCAAAAATAAAGGAAGTGATTAATTGGGATAAGACGGAAGTATTGGAGATGGAGAAAAGAATGATAATAAGGAAGTGGAAAGAAGCGGATTGGATAAAGAAGGTAGGAAGAGATAAACTGATGAACTGGACAGGGGGCTTACCAATTAATGAATCATGGCAAGGAAGTTTGAATAACATAGAGAAAAAAAATAAATAAATAAAAATAAAAAAAATAAAATAAAAATAAAAGGCCCTTATAAGAACCAAAAATAAAGGAAGTGATTAAATGGAAAGTGAACACGAAGACTTATAGGATGTGCTGAAGGCCTCGGTAAATAAGAAAAATAAATAAATAAATAAATAAATAAAAATAAAAAAGTACAACAATGACTCTATATATGACTGTTAAAAGAATTTTAAAAAAATTTATAACAATGAATATATATATGACGGTTAAAGAATTTAAACTCTGTTATAACAACATTTATATATATGTCTGTATTTTCATTAATTTCGATCGTGTCTGAAGAAGGATATGCTAGATATCCGAAACAGTTACAAATTATAATTTAAAATAAAGTTAAGTTTTAGGGCTTTGGTCAGTGTCTCTTTTGTTAAAACAATTAATCCAAAGCCATGAATAGTCTTACTATCGAACGTCTCGTATGGGGAAACCCCCACCTCTTCTTCCATTCTAGGTCAAATATCTAAATACGTTGAAACATGTGTTCAATTATTTAATAGTTCAAATATCAAATTTCATGTCTCTAACCTTGAGAGATTCCGAGCTAGGGACTGCAACTATTATCCCTTTTTCTTCTCACGTCTTATCTTCTAGCACAGATATCAAAAAGTGAGTAAACACGTATTTAATTATTTTAAATGAGAGGTCCAAATCCTCTCCTTCATGCCTTCAACCTTCAGGGACTCCAAGACACAAACATTTTAATATAATAAATCTTTCTCAACTTCCTCCTTAATTTCCAAAATTTCTTCCATAGTGGTAAGGCACAAAACCGTATGCACTGTGTCAATTTCAAAGTTCTATCTTAGGCGGTTTCGTCTGGACGTTGATCAGTCAGTCACACTCTCAGGAGGAATTCTTTCATATACAGTGGGCCATCGAATCACGAACCCTTCGTTTTGCGAACAATTCGGATTACGAACAAGTTTTTTGACCCCCCCCCCTTCTCAGCTTGCGACCAGCATTTCGGGATACGAACACACACATACACAAACATCCGTATCGACAATTTCACACGACTAGGAGTTTTTTTTTTTTTCCGCGCATTTGCCTTGTCATTCTTCTGTGCTCTTAAAAACTTGTTGCTTTTTGCACTCTTTTTGTTTTCAACTCACACTGATTTGTTTAATTTAATTATACTAATTTATCTTTAAAAAAGATAATTTATTTTTGTTCTACATCACAGAAAACACTTAAAAATTTAACAAAAAAAAAAAAAAAGCTTACAATAACATGTTTCTGTGATTAGGGCGGATTAACTGTATTTACATTAATTTCAATCGGAAAAAATAATGTCGATTTACAAATATTACATAAACCAGAAGATTGTGGTTTTAAAAACAAGTTAAGCATATTTTCATACTCGCGCCTTTGTTTCCCTTTTACCCAAACAAATACGCCTTTTCAAATTAACTCAAGTAGTACGTTAACATATCAAAGTTTTATTGGATTATCTGCTGGAGGCATGACCAATGGGAAATGAACCTCATTCTTTTTTTTTTTTTTTTTTTTTAAATACAGAATTTGCAATATAGCTTTCCTGCTAATATTTACTTAATTTCAAATTCATGCAGAAACAAAACAACCTAATACAAACACATGACAAATTAACGAAAATACCCTGAAAATGGGCATTTCCCGCAAAGCACCGAACGAATTATCAACGCCATCTGACACCACCTACGGAGAATTGAAAGGAACTAGCCACATCATCCTTACCAACAAGGATAAATTACACGTAGTGAATTTTACCCAGATACGAACGGGGAATTCTCGCCTACGTGCGTACTCGAAGCGTTAAGGAAGCTCTTCTCTCTCTCGCTCCCTTTCTTTCATTTTGCTTGTTGTTGTAAACATTCTTTGCAGGATAATAGTGAGAGAGAGAGAGAGAGACATCATTACTGGAAAGCTCATACAGAAATCGTATCATATAAACTAAACTAAATAAACCCGAAGTCCAGTGCCCCTGAGACAAAACCTGGTTATTCTGTCAAACAAAGGATATCCATCTACTGGGTGTTTCAAAAAAGTTTTGGGGGGTGATTTCTGACACGAAGATATCTTATGCTTTCTTTTGGCGTTGTGATCATCATCATCTTGTTCACCTCAACCATAGGTTGGTGGGCAACATGGAAATTTTAAAAAATTCTCTCGCTTGGGAGAGCTGTTTTATACTTTGATAAGGCCTCTTCGTAACTGCATCTAGATATTCCATCCTTGGATTTCTTCTTCCTGGTTTTTCTTCTGCCTTTTCTTCGGTCAGCACGGTTATCCAATCGGAGTGGCGAGATGGCCAAGCATGCTGTTCCTTCTTTTTCCTATTATCTTCATGATCTGTTGTCCTTCATTAGCTTCCTTCAGTAAGTCTTCATTCCTTTTCCTTTCGGTCCATGATATGTGCAGCATTCCGCGCCAACACCACATTTCAAATGCTTCCAGCTTGGATATTTCAGCTTTTCTCAATGCCCATTTCTCTGATCCGTAAAGCGCTACGCTTTATATCAGTGTTTTAATAAATCGTTTACAAACGTCCAACGACACATTTCTTGATGTTAGTAGTCCTCTTTTCCTATTGAATGCTTGTTTAGTCTGCGTTATTCCGGAGACCGAGGATATTAGGCTTCCTAAATAGGGGAATATCAACTTCTTCGATTTTCTCTCCGTCTAACCATACGTTTACCTCTTCCTGTGCTGCTCTTGTGCACTTCTTATTTATGTTATTTATTTTGGCACGTGATCAGCCGATTGTTTTTTTTTGGGGGGGGGGGGGTAAGAAGAAAAAGCTATCACTCGAGAACAAAAGGTCAGATTGAAGTTGAGTAAAAGGGAATGGAATGTCCATTGTTTTTAGTCATAGATTCCATCCATGCACAATTGGCTGTAGTGCAGGTGCGACGCAATGGTGACACTTAGAGAAACTGGAGAATTCATGATGGGGTATTCATCAGAAGTTGAATGATGAAAATAAATAAAGTACAAATTCAATGTACAAAATTCCTGTGCATTGTTCAAGATAGAAGAATACTTAGAATTCGAAAGAGGGAGAGAGAGAGATACGTGTTTGTTTGATCTATTTTGTCTCAGTAGGCTTACAGAAAAACTCTGAGGAAGAACGGTTTCTTCCCCATGGACATATCCTTTGAGTGCATGACATCATTTACGAAAAATACTGAACTACATACGTTGCGTGGGAGTCCACAGGTTTTCTAACCATAATTATTAAGACTGTTGTACTTTACAAATAATCCTACACTTCAGTTTCTCTCTTCTCATTTATTCTTTACTTTTTAGAATTGTAGAATCTGCCCTTGGTGTATTAATATTCCTGAACTAATACACTATTGTTAAGATATGTGTATTTGGACACATAATGAAACATTTGATTTCGGACTTTGGGACATTTTATTTTAAAATTTAATGCAGTATAATTTAATGCATCATCGTTTATTTAATGTTGAATCCACTTTTCGATTTTTTCTTAGTTCATTTACTTTTCTTACAAGGTAGTTTTCTTATTGTCTGTTAATTCCTTCAACACATGTAATTTCTTAATAAATAAAAACGACAGATTGTTTCCCTGTCAGCACTCCTATCATCACTTCAACTTTGGTTAATCTATGAGCACGCACTTTTCATCCAGACTGAAGAAATAGTCAATGACCCAGGATATTAACCCAGAAGGGACATCGAACCACGGGCGTCATTTAGGGGGGCATGAGGGGGCAATTGCCCCAACAAAAAGTTTTAGGAATACATATACTTTAATCGATTTTCTACTAATATACTAGTACAAAACGTGAAAGTTCTATGTCGGTAGTGCTCTTGCCCCCCTCAAGTAAAGTGTGAAATGACGCCCCTGCATCGAACAAAAACCATTGAGAGACTTTTGGAAGGGTAGTCCGTATTAGATTGGAGACGAGTCAACATGTAGGAACGCGAACTACAATTTCGAGTTCACGAGAAGTTTATCTTGCTCTAGCCAAAAGAGCAGTCTTACCTAACGTCATAGCTATCGACTACAATGGATATTTCATTAAAGAGCAATTTTGATGTTAATTGAATTTTGTGTCTTCGCAACGCTATTTTTCCTGCCCGGGTTTCGCAGACCCTTAACTCACGACTACTTGGACGCCCAGTAGACCAGAGAGAAAGAATGGACGGACATCAACCCACTGGAAGAATCGTCGAGGAGGAAACACCGAGATCTGCAAGTGCGAGTAGATTAACCAATCCTAAAAGTTATTCCCTTCTCACCCTTTTCAACCCCTTTGACATCACAATCTGTTTCTTTTGTATACGCTCGATTTTATTTGTATGCAACCCAGGTCAGTTCCTGTACTTTATGCTCTACCAAATTCAATGTTTATAAAATCCTGGGCGCAACTTGTCAATTCTGGCATCCCCAATTACACAATTAATTAGCACGTTACCTGAGCTTTCAGACTGACAAGGGGCGACTGCACACTATTGAACTTCCTATTGTACGTCATTTCTACCTTCTCTATTACATATATGTTACATGACTGTATTTCCCCACTTACTTTTGAAATTTCCTTAATTGTTGAATTTCATTGCCGATTCATTTGGCTGCCCTCACTGACAGTAACTCGTTCTTTGTGAATAGTATAGGGCCATTGAAATACCATAAAATGGGAACCCCACCAGCATAGGACATGTTCAATGAAAGGAAGTATTTGGGCACGAACATATTTCTTTCGGCGTCCATGGCTCAGTCACAAACCCGACAATGCCGGTGAGAAGAAGAAATATGACTCATTGGATCATGCATATCACCCTCTTCAAATCATTAGCGGTCTGTGTTTTATGTTCTCAGAATTACCTTTTTCGTGTAACAATGTTGGTGGCAGTGACCAGAAGTTTTGAAAATGCAACCTGATACCGGGTATTGAAGTTATGCAGCTTCTATCAGATTCTGACTGAAGAAACAGGTCGTTCCAGATCTGAGTTCTGCAATCAGTTGTGAAGCAAAAGCTGTATAGTTCTTACGCAAATCATCTTAATATTGGTCGATCCCTTCTTTCTAGGCCTGGTTTCTATTCTCTATTTCTTTCTTTTGGTGTTTTATTGCCATGAGTTCTGTATGCTGTTATCATCCGATTTAAACGAAATTCTACCGTGGCATGTGCGTTCGTACACAACATGTTAAACTTGGTTTGGGCTCAACACATTGACCACCGCACTAGGCAAGCTGATCGTAGTGTCTTAGTACGTACTTCTAGTAGTTTAAAAGGTTGTCAGTGAACAAGAATGTAGTTTGTGTGTGGATCACAGTCTGCATCCGCGGTGCCAGGACATCACCAAGCTCATGCAGTGTCATTAATTGACTTCGAGTATTGCCGTATACAAAGTTTGTACGGTTCATATTGTACCAATTTTGAACCATATGAGAAACTGTCACTATCATCGACGGTATTCTATTGAACCCCAGCACTGTGAACTATCGCACTAAATCGAAGTTTCCAGCGAAGTACGGGGAGAGAATTCCTTTTCACACTTTCTTGTGAATTCCCACAGACCAGCAAGAGTGCGCGGAGGCAGATGTTGGATTAAGTCTTTCCAACAGATCCAAGCTGTAAAAATCTATTGGACTGGGATCAGGGTTCTTCACACGGTGCCTTGAAGTTGAATGACGTATTTCCAATTCAAGTTTCATTTCCTGATTTAAGAAAAAATTAGAATGTTATGACAGTGTGAATTGAAGGCTCGTCCATACGAATTCTCACCTGGTTGGCGATTGCACCGTACAATTATGGGATGTCGATTCGAAAGATAGCTGCCATAATGGATTCCTGGAAGTCTCTAGTATTCACTTTCAAATTGTTATCAACATTGCATAAGAGAGAACGGTGCAATGGCGGTCAATGGGAAATGGCAGTAACTACATTTTTTTCAAATATGGTTCGGTGTGGAGGCTTCACAATAAGTGCTGCACTCTTTCACTAAGTAGACTAACTTGTATTAGTACGCGAACCATTTCTTTGTTGACGCGTTAAGAAGTAGGGGCTGAATGTTTATTTTCACTATGTTCCTTGCAATTTACGGAACTGGAGGTTGGGATAAGTAGAGAGAGAGAGAGTGTGTGTGTGTGTATATATATATTCAGAATTTGTGACAAGGTTAGATTCGTATTATTATTTTATGTTATTTCGATTAATTTTATGTTATTTCGCTACAGTGTTTGTTTTTAGATAAAGAAGTGTAACATCTTCGACCATATCATTTGAGGCAATGACAATCAACTGACCAGACTTTCCCCACACATGATCGGCATTCCTACATTGGAATTTATCATTTTTTATTATTTTCATACAGCATGGAACAGTAATCTGTATCTTTCCAAATGGTCTGAAACTACAAAAGGACAACTATGAAAGCGTTATGGTCGCAAAAGGAATTAGAATGTACACTACAAAACATAATGGAGAGAATATTGCTTCGTGCTATTGCTAAAGTTACAGGAGTTCCTTTCAGTATTTGCCAGAGATGAAGAAGAAATAGGAAAAAAAAAAAAAAAACGAACGACTTCCCTATGGCGACATTCAGCGTTCACGAAAGATGAAGTCAACTGAAAATATTAGCAAATATGATTAAACGACATTAAGCACAACTTGAACCGAATGGCTGGAAAAGATAGGATTACAGATCAAGATTTTCCTGAAATACTTGATCAATGCAATGTTGTCCATGCATCATTACAAAGTTCAGATCCTCTGCAACAGAAAAATAACGTCTCCGATCCCTAACCTAGCACCTCTTCAATTATTGATGTGTCTTTTGCCAATGTTTCACCTTTTCCTTCTTTACCTTCAAATGCTGGAATTTCTGGAAAGAATAAACGTAAGAAAGCTCTCTGGAATATTGATAAAAACACCCACGAAAGAAACTTTAAAATTTCAGGAAGAAGAAAACAATGACCAACAAGAGGAGAAATAATTCTAATGATAAAGAAATTCGTGTGTCGAAAAGAAGAAAAATAATGTGCGAGTTTAGCTGAAAAGTTTGATGAAACCACGATCAAGGAAGCGGATCTTCCATCTACTCTTGGTACCTTAGGAAAATTACTTGAAAACTACGAGACTACGTTAGCCTACACATTGTTTTACAACTATTGTATACTTTATGTTTGAAGTACTTTAGCTATATGAGAGTAAAATAACATAGTTTTGTTACTCTAGGCTAGTGAAATACTAATTATTTAATGAATGTATTTTACATTTCAAAAATGATGTATAATGAAAACAATGTGTGGTTTTTCGCAATTATTTGGAAGTCAAGAAAGAAAAATACTGCCACTCCCAGCACGTATGGGAAATTCCAGAACATACAGTATCTCAACTTGGACACTGATGTGATATAGATACAAGCTTGTAACTACGCAGCATTGTAGTCGAAAGATTACTATATCCATCAGAAAGATATCGCTTGTTTATGTTCATATTTGAGGAGTAAATTAAAATTTCCCTTAAGTGACCGACATCCCCCCCCCCCCACATTTTCGTATCAACAATTTCCCCTATAACGATGGTGATGAAACTACTGTACTTTTACCGTTTGCCCCAAAACTGTCAAATTAATCGCACCGACAGGTTGAAGAAATGTAATATCCATCGTAGGAATGGCAAAGAAACAATCACTGGTCTTCTACTTTTCCCTGCAAATGCAACACTTTACTTCTAATTGTAACTTTTTGATTCCTTAGATCACCCCAAAGGACTGATTTTTGCAAAATCAGAATGTGTGAGGAATAATACTTTTTATAAGTACATCGCAAATGATGTATACAAATGGCTGAAATAAAATAACGTTAAATCAATAGTTATTATATTTATTTGTTGATGGAGATTGGATCCACCTATCTACGGGCCTTCGTGTATTCCTCAGCGAAAATGGAATAATTCATATGCATTACTACCTAAGAGCAATATACATACTTTTGGCCGGCCATAGTCATTCATGGGCTACAACGCCAGGACAGTGTTCCAACGTAAAAAGTTTTGTACAAAATTGGGTCCATTTTATAACCATCCAGCGATTTTTTTTAAAAAAAAGTTTTCAGCGGTTTGGTGGGAAGTATGGAAATTTTTGAAACGTTTATTGATGTGATCTTCCTATAACTATTTTGTATAGTTTTGAGAATTATTGTACGGTGTGTGTAACTTTCTTTTGAGTTCAGTATATGTAGAGAGTAGGCTTACTTGCGAGATTCCTATAGTGGTCAGTAACAACAATTGATATTCAGTGGAAGAAACCTTAATTAACTACATGAAAATCTACTGACAATTCTGTTTCATTTTGGAGCGAACATCAAAAATACAAAAAAAAGAGCTGCAATACTTTGTAAATGCATTTCTATCATGTTTCGTCGTAGTCAAGTGTTGAAACGGGAAGTTTTCATTAAGCTAAATTCGATAACAAAACATCGAAGAGGGCAGACATGGTTGATATCTTAACCGTTCATGATAGTAAAAAAGCTGGCATGGTTCTAATTTACGAATTATGTTTATGTATTAATTGTTATTCTTTTGATTTTTCTCATCTACTTATACGCAAGAATGAGGTTTTAACGATAACGTGGGAAAGTTGCGAAAAGCACAATAAATCTTACAAATAGGTCTAGAAAAATTGAAGGGATACTTTTTTGCTGTACTTGAATCGCGAAATAACGCGAATATGGTCAATTTGCTACATTACATTTCTAAAAAGATCCACATATGGTACTGCCCACCTTCGTTTCAGCAAGCTTAGAAACCTCAAACATGGATTCCAGGTAGTGATGAAATAAAGGCTTTTCAATTCAACAAATCAAGCTTTGTCAAATGAGTGTTCGTGACAAAGACAAACCTATTGATACTTTCTAACATACAGCTATGTTCTTATTGCAGAAACGGAATATTTTTGTGGAAACAGATCCTTGTAAAGAAATGTTTTAACTACTGCACGACATATTCAAGGCCCAGTCCATTCTGCAAACCGAATCGACATCAGAAATCCTAGATCGACTAAAAAAATGCAAGAGGATGGAGACAATCCCACTTCAAGACCTAATGAAAACCTGTTTCTCTAAGACGTTGTGAAGGCATTGTTTGAGAGCAAGAACATATTATTCTTGTTGAAAATCAATCTATGTGCACCTGAAACTATACACGAAGAGTTTGCTGGACCCGTGATGGATCAGTGGTAGAGCACCCACCTTGGTGTGTGGGTCCCTGCTTCGATTCCAGGTATCGCCAAGTGGACTTTGTGGTGAACAAACTCTGAGTACGTTGAGTTCTGTTTTCTCGTACTTTCTTCACTCCGCCAGTATCATCCGTATCATCATCACTGGCATCCCTACTCTTTGTGCACAAACGTGGGATGTTAAACTAAAAATAAAAAACGTCTGGTGCTTACACTGTTCAAGCCATGTACACTCATGTCCAAAATGACTGTCGCATATCTATAACTGTCTTCTTGTAAGAATATAATTTGATAATGATTTTGCATGGTACTTTTAATACTGATACTATGTGTGTAATCGGGAAATGTATATTTGTGGTAAATTTCATTGGAAAAGGATTATAAATACGAAAATTAGAGTAAAACAAAATGTTGTTAAATGGACAAGAAAGTTTTATTTTCGTTTTATTGTTCTTATTTACTGCTCTTTTGACATGAAATTTCCCACATACATGTCTTTGCCGAGTATACACATACTAACATTATAAGAAATAACGGGCGAATTCGTTATCAAATTATATTCCTACAACAACATATTTATAAACATGCGACAATAATTTTGGACATGAGTGTACCTGCCTCACACTCGGAAAAGATTTTTCTCGGACTACAACAGTGTGGTGACTATGAGAAGGCAGAATCTCTCAAAACAAAATGTGGAAGCAATAACTATTATGTTCTTCGAGAAGTGACATGAAAGAAACTGCATGTTCAATACGAAGTGAACCATATAAAAGTGCTCGTCTGAAACAATTTCGCATTTTCTTGTTTTTCGTTGTATAAGTGCAATTTGTGCTTGTGAATGTTTTTGTGGAGTTGTGGATGGGGGAGAAAACATTCTTCTATTAGTATGTAAACTGTACAAAATATTAAATTATATTCTGTCTCCTTAAAAGTTGAAAGTGATTTCGTACAAAGTATTTATCCACATTTTCCTCAGAACTCTTGGAAATCGAAGATCGTATGTAGGGCTACTGATGCTTGATAAGTGTAAAAGTGTGTATATACATTTATTAGCGCTGATTACCCGCTTCGCTTGGTTGAAATAAAAACTTTTAGGCTCGAACCTCATCTATGTGGCATATTATTATATATATATATATATATATATATATATATATATATATATATATATGTGTGTGTGTGTGTGTGTGTGTGTGTGTGTGTGTACAGTGTTTTTGAAAACAACACCGACAACGTTTGGGAGGCGATTCCTGGCACCAAGATAAGACAAAAAGTATAGACCAACCTGGGTGCACAAATGCTTCCTTTCGGAGTTATAGGCTGCCGAAAACATGAAAAAATGAATTTTAAAAGGTCCATAGCTCCAAAACTATGGGATATGCTGCAGTCGGGTCAAGACTTCGCTTAAGAACTAATATGTGCGCTATCCAAAAATATATGTTTCAGAATCCTGAGGTACTCACGCAACAATTTTTATAGAGGGAGTTTGGCTACGGGCATACAATTTGAAGTACTCATCAACTACCTCTATAAAAGTTGTTGTGGAAATATCGTAAAATTCTGGAACATGCACTTTTGGATAGGGCATATACTAGTTTCAAAGTGAAGTCTTGACCCGACTACAATAGGTCCCATAATTTTGGAAATATAGACCTTTAAAATTCATTTTTTTTTTTCATGTTTTTGGCAGCCTATAACTCCGAAAGGAAGCATTTGTGCACCCAGATTGGTCTATATTTTTTGTCTTATCTTGGTGTCAGGAATCATCACCTAAACGTTGTCGGTGTTGTTTTGAAACACCTTATATATTTTATATATATATATATATATATATATATATATATATATATATATATATATATATAGGAACGGAAAATTATTTCTAAGCGAAAAAGAACACCAAATTGGGTAAAAATTAAAACCGAACTAGTTACGATATTACGCACTTTCTGAGCAACAGCAGGATTCTGTTTTTTATTATTTACTTTTTTTTAAATCCCAAGGACTGGTAAAATTTTAGCAATTTCAATCACGAGTTCGGCGAAAATCAGTTACCTTGTCAACAACACTACGCCATGGTGTTTAGTTCGTTTTTTTTTTTTTTTTCTTTCTTTAGTAACGAGGAGCTTCGTAAGTGATGCTACCTTAGCTCTAGACTTTACTTATTTTCGTTGTAGATATATACTTATGTAATAATAATAAACCACAACTGTTGATATGAAATTGTTACTTGCTCCTCTTATATCCGTTATTTCGAGATTCTTTCATGTGACTTCCGACACGACTCGCACTTCCTCATATTTTCAGTCTCATTAAGATAACATGAACTACCGCAAGGTCAGTCCACGCTTCACTGTAGGGGAGGAAAGCTGCAAATACTTGCGTCCAATATATGTTGCCTTTTGTATGTAAACAACGAAAATATGTTCCTCTAGTAAAATCATATCAAGTCATTCTGATCTAAAACTAGATTTTAAAAAAAAGAAAAAAGTGAAAAAAGTGCTAAGTGTTTAGTTGACGTGTCAGTTTTAAAAAAGAGTACCTACCTGATATCCCACTAAAGATTCCACAGCTGCATCAGTGCTGAATTTTAATAATCTCTGCTCTGAGTGCTTGCAATCCATGCCAATTTTAAATTTTGATCCCACCTGATCACACAAACTGCTGTTGATATTATTATTGTTGGTCCCTATTTGTGCCTCTGACAACAATTTCTCTCGTGCCACAACTTCCAGCACCTGAGGATCAAGTAGATCGTCGTTTTCTGGCGACATAACGGAATTCCCATGCACGTAACTACGGTTATCTCCATCCATTGTCCCTTGCAAAGCATAAACAAAGGCACAACTAAAGCAACCTGCTTGCTCACTACATCATTACTGCTGAGTGTTTCCCCACGCCTCTCACTGATACTTGCTCGTGGTGAACAAGCTACACTATTGCACAAACGTCCTGTCTGGCCAGCGGAAATACATATAGTTCCCAGATTCGTTTTCTTCCGGTGCACTGTTTTTCTTTTTTCTTCACTATTTTCTCTTATCTTTTAAACAAAGACCAGTCAGTACACTTGTAAACACGGCTCAACTCCTAGGCAAGTGTAGTACTTGCCTGCTTTCTTCCGTAAATCCTATGACGAAACACACATAGTAACCGAATCATACGTAAGATCTTACGTATGTATCATAATAAAGGTTGTATACAAACATATTACATCATTTTACCGATTTCTAAAAAAGTAAAGTTAGGGAACAATCATTATTATCATCATCATAAGTATGTCGCCATTATCGGTAGATCATTTGATGCAACTTAAGAAGCTTTGGACCTACCTGTCATCTGCTAATTCAAGTGATTGTAAAGTAAAATTTGCCTTCTTAGTGGTGTCCAAATCAACCTTAAGAAAACCGAAAACTGATTTCTGATAAAGCTGAAATTTCAAAAATCGACTTTTGGCTTTCGGTTTCGGTTATGAAAATCGACTTCCGGTTTTCAAAACTATAATTCGATTTTTCATTTTGTTTCTTCACCTTGCAAACAAGGTGAATGTGAACGAAAACAATTTTAAAAAGTGGGAATACAGTCGCATGTTTGAACGTATTTAATTTGTACTACAAAATGGACATACGGAAGTAACGTTGTGCGACACACTAACAAGTTACATACATATGCATGTTATACATAAAATGCGGCTATGTGGCTCACCTCCAGTGCGCGAGAGACCGGAGTTTGAGTACCTCCGTGATTGGTATATTAGAACATAGGCCTGCAAACGAGAAACATTATCTTAATCACAATATGTAAGTTTGTACTCGCATGGGAAGACTGTCAGAGTATAGGAGAAAAAAATCCTGAAACCTTACTTGAACATGAATCGCCTGGTTCATTGTCACATATTTGCTCCTACTTCGCACTGAGCAATAGCAATCCCTTGCTGTTAGTTGTTTTGCCATCTGTCGTACAAAGTGCCACATAGTCATATTTTTACTTGGATCTATCTCTGAATCAAGGTAATATGATATTTTCGTCTTATTTTTACCTCTAATATCACTTCCCCTGCGGCATGGGCAAAAGTTCTAGAACACTCGACGTAGGTCTACCTAGGTATATATTAAAACTCCATCACTTTCCATGGAAATCATAACGCTTAGTCAATGATATACTAACTCAACCATTGCCACCCAATATAACAATAATAATACTTTCAGTAAAGCGTATTAAAGCCGAATGACCTCTCAAAATTTATGTCTCCCTTATACAATCATAGCTACGCTACTCTTTGGGGAATTGCTCTGTTCTATATATAAAATATGGCAAAATTAATTCTAAAAAATAATGTCAGTTGTAATTTAACTAAAAGGTTCTATTATCTCATTTCATGTGTTTTCAAGTGAACTACGTTACACGAATATAGAAGGAATATATTATACACAAGGTTCCACAAAATATCTATGTAGTTATTTTACACTCACGGGCATACTGATTTCGTGACAAAATTACAACTAAATAAATTCGGTTTGCCCGAAGAGAAATGGATGCTTTTTGCACGTCATTTGAATTATCTAAACGCATTTGAATCATCTAAAACACACCAAAATCGAATCCCCCACTGGTCTAGTGGCTAGCGCGTGCGCCTTTGGAGTATGCGGTCATGCATTCGATTTTCGATGGCGATAATTTGCTGAAAGAAAAAGAAATTTACCCATTTTGTATTTTGTTTCATTCTCTATACCAGCGTTTCCCAACCGGTGTGCCGCGGCACACTGGTGTGCCGCGAATGGTCCGCTGGTGTGCCGCGAGGAAATCGAAACAAATTATTAATTCTATAGGTACCAAATTGCAAGACATAGGAGAAAATGTATATTTGTATTTCACATTACTATGAACCTCTACTATAAATCTACAATTTTAAGTTTAATACTGTGTTACTTTTCTGTACATTTCTAATGTTGAAAAACGTATTTATCATTGTCATAACCATTATTGCTTCTTTATTGTTGAAGACTATTTCGTAACTTGAAATTTTAACATATCATTCAATAAATTCAACAAAGCAGACATGCATAGAAATTACCTACATTTGTGTTTTAAAGGTACAGGAGACTTGTTTATTTGTTCGTTATTTAGTGATCTTCCTTTCTAGTGAAGGGTTAGATACAATTTTCGAAAGAGAAAGTGGGTTTTTAAAAACTCGAGTCCTATATTTCATTGCAATTGTTTTCTATTTTAAAATTAGAATGAAAAATAAGCATAACGATTTACCACGGGGGGAAACCCGTGATCGAGCTTTCTACTCTGTAAGAAGGAGATCAGTAATCACAGAAAAATACCACGGTATTTTATATTTACAAATAATAGTAATATATATAAAATATGGGTGTGCCGCGAGAATTCAAGTTACACCTGTAGTGTGCCGCAAGTTGAAAAAGGTTGAGAAACGCTGCTCTATACCATTAATTCTCAATATACAGAAGTTAGTATTGAGACTTGTACTAACATGTTAGTTAGTACTAACATGCAAATAATGTTTAAAAAGTGCAAATCATTTAAATACAGTATTAAAACGACTAACACATCTTGCATCGCATTGTACAGTCAGCAACAAAAGTTCTTCCCGTTTGGTAAAATATATTTTGGGAATAATGGGTAAAGCTGGAACGCCCATGGAATTACATTTTTTTTAATTTACTAAAAACTGTACTCAAATTGTCCTTCAATTCTGAAGTTATTATCGAAACTAATTTCATCAAACGGATTTTTTTTTTTTTTTTTTTTTTTTTTTGCTGGCTGTACAATACACAGTATCTTACAGGTAGCCAGGTTAGGCTGGGCCCTTGAATGCAGAAAAGTCAACGAGTCAATGAAACGAGGCGAAGCTGATGATCAATATATCATAAAATATCAGTAGATATATTACCCACTTTATATGTAATACCTCTTTGTTGAAATCGAAAGGTTTAGTAAACTGTCACGTTTTAATTGTGTTACCCATTCGTGGCTTCTAGAAAGAACTAGCCATTGCTGTACCATGCGGCCCGAGGAAAGAAGGTCCTGCATTACCAACCGCGTATATAAACCAATTCAAGGAAGGCCGTTATGGCTTCTGACAAGGAGATCAAGTTTGAACAGTTACTTATTAATTTTTAAGTAAGTCTTTGATTCGGGTAGAGGCAAAATATCCTCCTCCATTATGGCGATCTTGCTGATTGGGAAGGTTCCAAAAATATCCTTCTGAGCCGTGGCCCCAAATGAATTTATTAGGTGCTGAGTATAGAGGCGTATCTACGGTGGGGCAAATAGGGCACATGCCCTGGGCACCAGCAACGGAGGGGTATAAAATGCAATGACGGACCACAAAAAAAAAAAAAAAAAAAAATCAGCTATATTTCGCATTAGTACCTTCAAGCTGCTTAATGTCGTTCTCTCGTGGAATCCCTTACCATACTACATTCGCTTAAATTGACCTCCTGTGACGCATTTGAATTTGGCACCTGAAAGCTAACTACCTGTCATCAATAATAACACCTAAATAGTACACAGAACTTCCACCTGCCGCGCTGACTTGGCAATTTATGTTATCCTTATCCCTAAAGTGGTATCGGTATGTTCAACAAAATACAGCATTTTCTTTCCTCAATTGTTACCTATGAAACCATCCCGAGAATACTGAACGGAAATAGGTAACCGGAGCATGGTAACTGGTATCTGTGTTGGTAAATTTGTTTTTAATAACTTGCATCGCTGATGTAAGGTTTGGCTTTGCAAAGAACTCATAGTAAAGGAGCCCATAGACGATCCACGGTTTGTGCAAACACTGTGTTTGCGCAAACATTCGGCCATACACGGTTCAACTGTTTGCACAAACTTCAGTTCAATTTTGAGTTTGATCGCGTAAACATGCCCATTGAAGCAGCTATTTTAGCGATAGTAATTGCTTGTGCTTTGGAAGCGGAAAGACCTGCGAAACCAAAACGGAAGAAGAGGGTGTGGATGAAAGAGTGGTGCAAGAAACGGTCTAAGTTTAGTCATCAAAATTTACCTAGGTAATATCCGAACTTGAGATAAGTTCGACTGTGGACTATAAAAATTATTTACGAATGGATTCAACTACATGTGGTGAAATACTGGAAAATAGGATTTTATTCCTCACTGTCTCTCTATGCGCCTTCTAATCTATTTTCTTCATTTTATCCACCAATTTCTCATATGCCGAATTTTTCAGATTCCTGTTTTTATAATCTTCACTCTTTACCTTCCACAGTTCAGGTAAATTTCGATAAAGTTCAATAAATTCTCTCCAGAATTCTTCATTCCTATTCATTGACGCCATAGCGCAAGAAATAAGCGTCTGTACACTAGGCCTCTTACTCGGAAATAAAGCTCGTGTTTGCACAAACATGCCCATACACGGTCCACGTGTTTGCGCAAACATCATGTTCGTGTAAACAATTTTTGAACGAGTTCGATGTGGAAAAAGTCTGCACAAACGTTTGCGCAAACAGTTCATACAGCCCCATACACGGTCAAACTGTTTGCACAAACCGTGGACCGTGTATGGGCCCTATAACGAAACAAGTCTTCTTTTCACGTTCGCGTATCATTAAAGCACTTGCTTAAAGACTAAGCGACTTCGGTTTATTCTAATTATGCCAAATAGACAGACAAACACGTATATTTTCATAAAATATATTTTGTGTTGATTAACCTTTGAAAACGTCAAGGAGTAAAGTTTGTGAAATACAAAACCTAATAAATAGATAAATGAATAAATTCAAAAGATTGTGTAGCTAGACACTGAAGTGTTGATATTCTAGAAAATAAATTTATTTATTTTAACAACCACCAGTTACAGCTCAGAGGCTATTTTATACTGGATATCTGCAGGATGAAAAGGACTGAAATTAAGATGCAGAAGAAGCTGGAATCCAGGATATCCTTTCGAAGAACTCGAAGCAAGAACTTCACGAAACTCGACATACCAGGTGTCCGATGCGTCTCAGCCTGTGATGTTGGATTACGAAGTTTGACCAACCAGAAATGTGTTACGAAAGTGGACCAAGTACAAATGTGTTGCAGAACGTAAAGTCAATTGAGTGTGATGTGGAAAGGATTCTACAGGGTGGCCCAAAAGTAGGTATACAGTATCCGTACTGATCTGCATATGACATTTTATATAGTTTCTTATTGTTATCCATACATATATTGACTTAATTTCTTTTATTGTTTGTTCTCAACTTCTTTTCACTTACATCTTAATCTCGGAACAAACCGAAAAAAATAAAATTCATATTTTAATAAATTAAAATGTCGTTCTTGATCAATGCAGGGCTGTATACGTACTTTTGGGCAACCTTGTATATGTGAATTAAACATAAGTGGTGGCATCGACGTACTTTTGGGCAACCTTGTATATGTGAATTAAACATAAGTGGTGGCATCAAGTACAATGTTAAGTACGAAGCTAATGATTGGATATTAAAGCTGTAATATCTAAATAATTAAACAGTATAGCACTGGATCTCTGAGGCTCGTCAAGAATACAGAGAGAGACTGTTTCCAACATCATCAGCTTGTTCACCTCAACCACAGCTTGGTGGGCAACATGGGAATTTTAAAACTCTCCCTTGGGAGAGATACTTAATATAATTTCTCCCTTGGGAGAGCTATTTAATACTTCGATAATGGAATTTCCAACATAGTGAGAGATTTTTCGCACCTACAAACAATTTCGCAGTGAACAAAAGTTGGTTTAATAGTAAAACCACACAACGCGCGACCCCAACGTCAGTAATTTCCTAGTTTTACTAAATCTGCTTCCAGTTTAAGATCCCATTATGAAAGAACTTCTATTTTAAGCAGAAAAAAATCGCCTATTGTATAGAACCAATTCATCCACCTAATTCCACCTACTGGTCGGCTATTACTATAGCTAAGCGAAGTACTACAGATTATTGAGTATTCCTGATCAGACACACCCAGAGTAGTTGTCATGGCTTTATAAGAAATGAAGGTGGTTGTGGAAATCATTGTGAAACAACCTGAGGCTGACGAAATTACGGTCGTTATGTTATGATAAAGCTGCTGTAGCGTTAATCAAAGAATTAAATAGAAAAATAATCTGACAATGTCTGCAATGTGACCCTCACTCGCTCACCTTGTCGGGGATATACATGCAGCAAAACATGACTAACTGGGGGTAATATTTTTGAAACCACACGCCTTCCCTAGTCAACATAAGGCTGGCAAAATACTGCCGTTCCTGAGGCTCAAAAATCGAAGTCAAAAACTAAGCGAGTACAAGATAGAAATTGTGAAGTACATCAGTAAGTACATTGCAAAGGCTCTTTCAATTCTTCGTTTAATAGACAATAAAAGAGAAAGCAGTGAAAGAAGAAGTTATACGGTACGTTATACGAAAGTTTGTTCGTTTACAGATTTCTAACTTCGTTGGGAGTGGTTCTGGGATCTTGAAGTGAATTTTTTGGCTGATCCCTAGATGTAAAAAGTCTGAAAGGTCATTTTTAAGCCCAAATATAAACTTTAATTTGTGAGAACCAGAATGAAGAATTTAAAATGTCAAAAATTGAATACATACATACATACATACATACATACATACATACATACATACATACATACATACATACATACATACATACATACATACATACATACATACATACATACATACATACATACATACATACATACATACATACATACATACATACATACATACATACATACATACATACATACATACATACATACATACATACATACATACATACATACATACATACATACATACATACATACATACATACATACATACATACATACATACATACATACATACATACATACATACATACATACATACATACATACATACATACATACATACATACATACATACATACATACATACATACATACATACATACATACATACATACATACATACATACATACATACATACATACATACATACATACATACATACATACATACATACATACATACATACATACATACATACATACATACATACATACATACATACATACATACATACATACATACATACATACATACATACATACATACATACATACATACATACATACATACATACATACATACATACATACATACATACATACATACATACATACATACATACATACATACATACATACATACATACATACATACATACATACATACATACATACATACATACATACATACATACATACATACATACATACATACATACATACATACATACATACATACATACATACATACATACATACATACATACATACATACATACATACATACATACATACATACATACATACATACATACATACATACATACATACATACATACATACATACATACATACATACATACATACATACATACATACATACATACATACATACATACATACATACATACATACATACATACATACATACATACATACATACATACATACATACATACATACATACATACATACATACATACATACATACATACATACATACATACATACATACATACATACATACATACATACATACATACATACATACATACATACATACATACATACATACATACATACATACATACATACATACATACATACATACATACATACATACATACATACATACATACATACATACATACATACATACATACATACATACATACATACATACATACATACATACATACATACATACATACATACATACATACATACATACATACATACATACATACATACATACATACATACATACATACATACATACATACATACATACATACATACATACATACATACATACATACATACATACATACATACATACATACATACATACATACATACATACATACATACATACATACATACATACATACATACATACATACATACATACATACATACATACATACATACATACATACATACATACATACATACATACATACATACATACATACATACATACATACACACACACACACACACACACACACACACACACACACACATACATTGCGCTCTCTACACAGCGCATCATTCGCATATGAGCATAAATCTCCTTATTATTCCTTACAACATCTGTACATGTCCCTTTACAGACACAAGTGAAAGACGTATTGATTAAAAAAAAGCCAAGGGGTATCATAAAGGGGAGACTTTTTTCGGTTATTTTTCTCAATATCTCGCACCGTTTGCAAGATTTGAGCCTACTTCCTGTTGGATTTTCTAATTCATGTATGACCAGTGTTTTCTTTCTTCTTGCATGAAGTATGTAATAAGCAAATACATTATATACACAATTAATTATAATGTCAGTTATATATGGTGTTCATTGGGCAAAACACTCCCAAAAAAAAAGGTTTATCTTAGACTGGAGAAATGGTTATCCTTCCTTTTCCATTATTATTTGGCCATGAAACAAACGCCTGAGACATATACAACCCCTATATACAACAGTGTGGTGTTGGAATGTATAATGCTTAGGATGTGAAGCTTGAAGTTTTATTTTAATTTCAACACTTCCAATGTACCCGTAAAAATGTAATAAAGCAATAGTACCCATGTTGTTTTAAATATTCAATTAGAACTGGACAATCTACATGAAATTTGCAATCGATCAATGAAAACATCATCTTTCTAGAGCCTGTAGTTTCCGAGATCTCATTGTCGAAAGGATTGGCCAGAAACATATAAACGTAGTTTAAGAGAGCTCCAGAGATGGCAGCACAATTCATTTGAATTTATTTTGGAGAAGGTTTATTAAAGGCAAAGGCCTTTGAACAATAATTTAAAAGGATAAACTTTGTGAAAAATATTTCTTTAAGTAATTTATTTAAAGTACACTCTTTTAAAAATATTTGTCTTTGTTATAAACGTGAAATCACAAATAACCGTAAATCAAAGGTTTGAAAGCTAAGGTTATAGGTTAGAGCTCGATCGTTCTTAATTGGTACTGTAGCATTTTAATATACAGTATATATATGAGAGAGAGAGAGAGCTAGCTCTCTCTCTTTAGGAAACACAGATAGGTGGTTTTCAAAAAGTATTGGAAAACCTTAATCCAGCAATGGTTCGACAACTGTTGATAGTGGTATGTATGCGTTTTAATGGTATGTATGCGTTTTAAATATAAATAACTCTTACCACTACACTAATGTGATCCCAGTCAGTGATGCCAATTGAAGGGAAATTTCCCTTAGCGCAGGGAAATTTTGAGTAAATTTTAGAGAAAAGGGAAAAAGGGAAATTGCTTGTAATATCTCAATATTGCAAGGAAATTTGAACCTCTCTTCAATCATTTATAGATTGAATGTATTTACGTATCTAATTAATCTCATTAAAATTCAGTATAAATTGAACATCCTATTTGTTCCAAACACAATCCGTTGCACATATTTCACATAAATTCTCACAAGTTATCTTGCTTTGCATTCGTTAATATTTATCAACATTACACGTCGATCAACATATTCAGTTAAATTCGAAACATTACAACAATGCTTATTTAATATATTTTATCAAAATTAATCTTCCGATTGTTGAATTAAATGCAATGCAATAAGATTAAATATTTCTCAATTAAATTATCACTCCAACTATTATAAGTTTGGTTTTCCCAATCAGAAGATGTTTTTCCCAACCAAAGTATTGATTCTGAAGAGGATTAATCAATGTAAGAGAAGAAAATCTGCGTGTCGTGAATGTAAATATGTATATATGGGCGAATACTGGGTCATTAGTGTATGTGTGTTTGTGTAAGTTTACAGATTTCCTGGTGACTGTGTGCACAGAATTATAAATTCTTAAGAATTCCGCATCTCTAAACTTTGTATTGTGCTTACGAACATTCCTCGTGTACAGCCAAAGACAGTAGCAGCTAGAGTTTTCTTTGTAACTGTTCGTATTCGTTTCAGTAAATATGGGAGTTCTGTTCTTATGTAAGTACATACCAAATATATACTTAATAATTTCTTTGTACCTTAGGTTACATTAATATTAAAATCTATCATGATATCTATAATAAAAATTAGTTACGTAATACTTATTTTATATTTTTTATGATTTATTTAGGTTGTCCGTCCTGACCGAGGTATTTATAGGGTTTTTCCTCAATCACACCAGGCAAAGGAAGGTTGTCAGGTATCTGCTTGTATGTGATTATAAGATTGCGGTGAGGGGGTGGAAGCGAAAACGATTAAAAATACGTTTACTAAATATAGTACTTGAACGTTTGGATGAAGGGAAATTTTGTCCGGAAAAGGGAAATTCTGAAGCTTGTGAAGGGAAAATGGCTCTGAAGGAATTGGCATCACTGATCCCAGTTCTCATTCTTAATATCTGAGCATTTGAGACTAAGAAATAAACGCTTATACCTTGTTTTGCGAGGCCATGTTTAACCCCGTAGTTATAAGAATTTCTGAAACCAAAGATAGCTAAACTAAACTTTGCTATTCCTGGGTATAACAAATAGGGCTGTGCGATATGTCGATATATCGATATCGTCGATATCGATATCATCTTATATCGATCATCGATATCGCAAAAATATCGACGTCGATATATCGATATCGCCGATATTCGATATCGATATCCGATATTGTCGATATTCGATATCGATATACGATATCGTCGATATTCGATATCGATATCCGATATTTTCGATATCGATATCCGATATTTTCGATATCGATATCCGATATCGTCGATATTCGATATCGATATCCGATATTGTCGATATTCGATATCGATATCCGATATTGTCGATATCCGATATCGTCAATATTGATATTCGATATTGGTGTTTCACACTTCCTCGAAAAAATTGCGGCAGGTTTTGCTTATATATATATATATATATATATATATAAATAACGCTTTTTGGCTCGCGATAGTAGCTCCATTTGCATTTCTTAACAGAATGAACCCAAATTTACAGAGGATTAGTATGGGTTAAAAATTTGGTTCCTTTTGAAGATAATCCAAATCGGCGGCGGTGGGGTAGGGATGTTTCTACGTCTACTTAATCCACCTAAATATTGTGTATTTAACTTATATTATCGGCTACACTTCTTCACCGAATCAAACCAAACTTTGTGCAAAAATTGTATTGGGCAAAAATGATGTTCCTTTCGAAGATAAAGCCAAAACCAGTGCAGACACGGGGAGCTATGCCCTCCAAAATATTTCTCATCATTAACATGGCTGCATTCCTTAACCGAGTCAACTTGATATCCTCACTACAATTAATGTTTGTGCTGTATTGCCATTGCGAGTGAAAAATCAAATGCCTGTGCTAAAATTTGCTTAAATCTAAACAGACAGGGAAGAATTAACTAGTTTTTTTGTGCAAAGTAGTAATTTTCCGTTTATTTGTATTTGGTTACTAGATGTAAGTTGAGCCACGTAATTCAGCCCACTAAAACAAACAAAACCCTCCATTCTGTCATTTCACTACACAGACCTACATATTCTGTTTAGGTAGTATTAACACTTCCCTATTTCTTTGGATTTGCTTAAGTATTAGAATATGCATTATTAGGTGCACTGTTATTAGGAATGACTTAGAACCTCTCTAAATTAATTTCACAAGCAGAACTGAATAATGATATAGGACGTAAGGTTTAGCCTAAATTTAATAAAAACATGAACACTTTTAGATATGAGTTTGCACAAAACCAATAACAAGAAACCTCTTAAGTTCATGTCCACGTCTTTGCGTAAAGATCTTGAATACAAAAAGATTATCAATTTAATAATAACATGAAAGAGATCTCTATTGATCGCGTGCTTTTTTTTAATTGGATATTAAAATAGAATACTACAAAATAATAAGTCCAAGTGTTAAATTTGTAAAGCTAACGGATTAACTTAAAAGAACACAAACAGACACATCACACATACAGAGAAAAATGAACAATAACTCAATAACTGTCTTGTTTAGAAATATGCCTATTAGCACTAAGTTTTCAACTAGAAATGTATGATGCATTGAAGTTCATGACACTGCTATTTAGGAACGAGCTCTTTTGTTCATGGAAAGAAAATCAGTTGTTTCTCATGTTCTGCACTAACTGTAAGTGAAGTATGAGCATCAGTTACGATATTGCATCCACAACTAAATACTCTTTCCGATAGAACGCTGGTACCTACACAAATACTTACGAGCCAGAAGAGCTAATTTTGGAAATTCACTGTCATGAGATTTCCTCCAGTGAAGGAGGTTTTCTTCCATATCTGTAGGCAGTGGTGATATTCTAATTTTTGGTGACTGGTTATATATATATATATATATATATATATATATATATATATATATATATATATATATATATATATATATATATATATATATATATATATATATATATGAGAGAGAGATAGTAGATGGATACATAGAAAGATATCTCTTCAGTGGCGTAACTAAGGGCTTGGGGGCCATCCCGAAAACAACGTGGAATGGGGCCCCTTTTCTATGTCCTACATCACAATTTGGGGGCCTCGTGATGGCCTGAACCCCTCGCAATGCGGGGTCTGCGGGCCCTTATTTACGCCCCTGTCTCTCTCCCTCTCTCTTAGGAAGAAAATCATGCAAGATAGACAAAGGCAAATTTTTCACTGGATACCACAAGTGACAAGTAGAGACCTACACAGCAACCTAATATAAGGTGTTGTGACGAAATTAGGTAGCACTGCGAATATCTTGGAAACGAATTATCCAAAATAGATGTTTGTCAAGAAGTATTGGAAACACCTTAACCCAGCAATGGATCAACAATTATTGATAATGGTATGTATGCGTTTCAAATGTAAATAACACTCACCACTGCACTCATGTGATCCCAGTTTGCATTCTTGATATCTAACCAGCCCATTTGAAATTAAGAAAAAATCGCTTATTCCTTATTCTGAGAGATCATATATCTAACCCTGTAGCTGTAAGAATTTCTAAGAACAAAGCTAAACAAACTGAAACTTGCTCGTTCTTGGGTATAACTGGATAAAATTTACTGTTATGCCTGGGTATAACAAACGGTTTAGCAAACTCGAAATATATTAACAACCGGTTCTAACGAACCGGTGCGAACCGGCTGAATAGCACCACTGTCTGTAGATGGCACTGAAAGATACGCATCGATTTCCTGTTGTAGTGAAGCATCAAATGATTAGCACAAAAGAGAAACGGGGATTCCCCGATTTTGCTTTTGTTGATCGGGTATGTCATTCGTCCATATTTGAAATAAAATGAAATTTTTGAGTTTTACGTCCAATGATTATGCCGGTTAGGCTAAAGGAGACAGTGATAATGAGAAATGAATGAAAATGATGAAATGAAGAAAGTGGGAGGAAACGGGAGAACCCCGAGGAAACCTACGCAACGGTGTTTGTCCACCACAAAGTTCACTTGGCAAGAGCAGGGTTTGAACCGGGGACCACATGCACCAGAGGTGAACGCTCTACTACTGAGCCACCACGGACTCTATCGTCCATATCTGGATCAAGTATTGTTTGTGCGTGAGCTTAAAATACAACGCACGCACGTGTTATGCTATAGAAAGAACTTCTCTCTCTCTCTGAAACGCATACCGCCACACGTGCACATTCACAATCGCACATACATGAAATAAACACCTACACACAAATAAAACACGCATATTCTATGTCACCCTGTTTCACTCTCATTACTTCCGCAATGATGACCAATATGATAGCTGAGAAAGAAATTAAATGACTATTTTTATTAACTTTTTTCTGAGGAAAGACTGGTGGATTAGAAGGAACACAAGTCTGTTTAATGTGACTAACAAGTATTCTGAGATATCCCCCATTGAAACGTTTTGAGACCAGATTGTATATATCAACATGAATATTCAAGACCAATCAATATGTTGAATATCCATATTTGATGCTCTCGATATCAATATTAAATGTTATCGATATTCGATATTATCGATATCGATATTCGATATTGTCGATATTCGATATCAATATTCGATATCGATATTCGATATTGTCGATATCGATATTCGATATCGATATCCGATGTTGTCGATATCGATATCCGATATTGTCGATATCGATATCGATATTGTCGATATCGATATATCTATTCGATATCGATATTGTCGATATCGATATATCTATTCGATATCGATATCAGAAAAATATCGAATGTCGATATCGAAATTTCGATATCGCACAGCCCTAATAACAAACAGTTCTGGGCAGTGGCGGCGGTTGGACGTTAAAAGTGGGGGGTGCAAGACATGATCTGAATATTTGTATATCAATGTTAGTTTTCCTGCTTGTTTCTAAATTTTGTTTGACAAAAGGTTGTATAGCTAATAGGATATTATCTTTTTCAGTTAAAATACCGTATATAGTATTTAATATTTTATTAAGTACATTGGCAAAAGCAAGAGCAACGCCAGTAGGTAGTAGCCCTTTGTACTCTTAAACAACAAAAGTGTAAGAAGATATTTGATTCCTTGCTTATGAACATCTTAAAATTCTGTTTGGAAAACTGTGATATCACATTATGAATAAGAAATTTGCAAAACAAATAAATAGAAAGGATAATATTAATCATCGTAATAAATAATGATGCTTGTTTCCCAAAAGTCATACTGAAACAGGGATTAATGAACAACTTAATTTTTAATTCCACACATTCTATTAAATGTATGTTATTACTCTTAGAAAATGAAAGACAGTAAATACTACAAGCATATGCTACGACATTTAAAGAAATATTTACTTTTGCAACTTCCCGAAACATGTTTGTTGCCATTAGGTGCAATTTTCACTTTCAGGGAGCACATCAAAATACAATACTTAAAATCACTCCATACTCCAGTTATACAAAATAACACTAAAACCTAGAATTATGCTGAATTCACTAAATTTAATTGTATATACACTCGTACACCCCTAACACACAACTTCACTCATATATTGCACTAAAAAAACAATAGAAAAGATAGAAATTGTTTCTTATTACGCCTTTTCCCCTTACTTTAGAAAGAAGAAAAGACATTCTAGGAACTGTCAATTTTTGTGCAATTAAAAAATAACTTGTGAAAGTCTTTTTTTTCTTTCTTTCGTGAAATGCTCTCTGAGTGTTTCAAAGAGGCTGACTAATATATGGAGCCCTTGTAAGAAGTGAAAGTATGCTGAAATTATTGTGCTCCAATAGGTTAATTTTGAGATTATAATCTGTGGCAATTAAAACGCAATTCTTGTAGTTTTCTTTACTCCACGGGAAGACAATTAATACATACTCACTGAACGGCAAATATATGGCACCATTTTTCTCTATGAACCAGTAAATACATTCAAAAACTTTACTTTTCTAAATGAAACTATATACATTAATGGGTTACTTCAAAAAAGTGCGGGGTCGACTGCCCCCTTTGCTCCTCCATATCGCCGCCCATGGTTCTGCGAACTCAAGATATTTTAACAACCGGTTCTAGCGAACCGGCTGAATAGCACCACTGCTTACCAAAGTTAAGCCAATGGGCGAAACTTTTATTATATGACATCGGGAAATGAGTCAAATTACGCTTGCAAGATCTGAGGACACTGAGGGCACTGGCTGAACTATAACCATTGTAAGTTAGAAAACCATTTTTCCTGTTACAGTCTTCAAGAAATTGATACCTATGTTTTTCTTCAGAGGGCAGTGCATGTAGTGCGGATTTTTTAACGAACATAATGTCAACATATGTTAGTGACATCTGTTGGCAGAATAATAAACTACTTACGATTGACTCCGAAACAAGCATCATAGACATTCCTACGGCCTTGCACAAACTCATTGAACGTTATCTCCGGAAGCTTTATATTACCATGTGGATGCAAATTACCTTCTCTGGTTTATGAACCAGAAGTGGCAGATGTTTCTGTTCCACCCAACTGCCTCAAACTTCATGCAATATAAATACTTACTAACAATGACACGATAGGCCAGATTCCTTTCTTCTTCCTAAACCTATAATTGATCTGCATTGTATCACATACGGAATTTGTTCGAAATTTCTTCTGCAGTAACCTTAGGAATAAAACTGAAATGCTCATACAAACAACTACTTTTTTTTAACACTTCAGCAGAGTTGCTAGGGACTTCAATCAGGATCCAGATGGTTTCTATGTTTTCGAAACAACCGCAGTGTTCATACACCTGTCTGAGAATTCAGACAACTTGAGACAATTCATATCTTTCTGAAAATCAGAAATACAATCAACCTATTAGTTGACAACCCGAGTGATGTTTAAATCTGAAGATCTTCTACTTATCGGAGGAAACTGTAACTGGAATATTTCCAAATCATTTGGGTCTCATAACAGTTACTTTAAGCTCTTCCTTACTTTACTAAATTTTTCAATTGCAAAAATATTTTCTCTCTCTAAACTGTAAAAATAAATAGTTTACAAATAGATTCGTTTAATTTTCCATCTACAAGTTTCTAATATACGTCTATCTCATATTATCAAGACAGGTTTGTTTCCCTTACCTTTCGATCTTCATAGCATCATAGGCATGTTACTTCACAGGATTACTCAAATATCGCTATAAATAACGAATACTAGAATTCTGCTCAAAATAACTTCAATGAACTATAGTCGATTCGTTGCTACATTAAGAAACACTTCGATACACTTCTAAAATAAAAGGTGCACTGCAGTAAACATGTTGCTCCCATTCCGTAAGTTGAATAATGAAGTTTCATGATACAGTAGCCATTAGTTAAATATGTATTTCTGAGATATACACAAATTGTTTTCAAAAAAAAACTCCATCTAGAAAAAGTTACCCTATCAGTAAATAATAGTTCTTTCTAGGTTTCTTCGACATAAATGGATTATGATTAATGGAATATGGAATATTTATTAGTGAAATATGAATAAAATCTTTATGGGTGTCAGTGGTGATTTCAGGGGATGGCCCGGGAAATAAATTTCCCTCGGGGAAATTCTCCAAGTGTTTAACCTCCTCCGGAGGAATGATCTGAAATTATTGTTGGTAGACCTTACCGTAAAGAAAAGTCACGGAACAAAACTGACCACTCCACTATCTTACAAAAATAGACTGTAACTTGTACTATATGGGGTAGTTAATAAAATGATACATTTTTAAAGCTATTAAAAAAAAAGCTGTGCAGAAAAACTCACTCCACCAGTGAATTTCCTTTCTGGATACATATGAAGACATAGTTAATAAAATATTTATATCTGAGGAAATTCACACAATTCACCACTTAACTACACTGGACAAAACTGATTTATACTATATCATACGATTGTTAATATACATTTCTGAAATTTAGCAAAAGCGTTCTATAGCCTTTTTCCAAAAGTATCATTCAAAAATTCTCCTCAAGTAAATTTCTCAAGACAAGAGAAGCATACAATTTGTAAGGATTATAGTAAAAGTTTTAAGAAATACGAAGAAATTTATTAGCATAGTTCGTAAGAAATTTGTCCCAACACAACTCACTCCATTAGTTAATTATCCTTTCGGAAATTACGTGCGAAAAATAAACTACTCGTTGTGTTAGATTTAAGCATTTACTTATTAAACAGAAACGGAACTCCTGGTAATCTTTTTCAGAAAACCAATCGAACCAATAAATTACTTTATCTCATTTTTCAAAGAGAAATGACCATAGTCATATTCTAGCACTATCATTGAAATATTCATCAATGAAATATGAACAAAATTATCCGAAACGTTGTAAAAAATCATCTTTTAAAAAAACAGTAACTACTGAGTACACACACACACACACACACATTTGTGAACTACTGAGTACACACACACACACACACATTTGGGCAAGCGGATTAACAGACGAAAGAACATTTAATTATGCGCGTGTATATAAGTCGTGTATAATACATACGTGTAAAGCGTAAAAATCCGTAGATATTTGGATTATTATTTTCACAAACACAAATCATCTTCACTCCTACTGTCGCTCGATTTTTTAAAAAGGATTTTTAAAAATTACAGGATCACCCACATTTAGCTTTTAAGTAACTAAAGTTCACTCAGAGTATTAAACTTCGGTATCTTGTTCTCCAGATGGATGTTCTAACACTGGTCTTGAGCTATCATTGATGTTTTAAGTTTCTATGTCTTACCAATGCTTTTTCTAATCTGAAATTTGTGGCATTTATTTTAACCCTTTGGGGATCTTATCGTACATTTTGTACGATACGCATTTTTCATGGTACATTGCGTTATTTCTCTTCTATTTGAGCTTTTTCGTCCGTTTTTTTTTTAAGTCCAGATACATTGTAGAAGACATTACGTATGGTTTCAGACCGTCCTGCGTCCCGACATAGCAGGTGATGACGTCATAATTTTGAAATAGAAATTTTCTCTTATGAAGCCTATGTTCATTATTTTTTGGCGGGCTTATTTTTTCACGAAGAAGATTGAAATTTTGCACAAACATTCAGTCTACCAAGAAGTATTTACCAGATTTTTTTGTTCCGATGTCAGTGCTAAAACAGGGGGGGAACCAGCGGGGCAAAGGAGTGAAAAAGGGATATTTTTACCCCCAAAATCCGGTTTCTCGTCATTTTCCCGCCTTACATACATGATGGGGACACGTGAGTCATACCGTCTGAAAGGCAGTTCCATTCTGAAGAGAATGACGGTCGAATCATTATCCTAAGGTAATTAGGGACGTCTCAGGGATTTTTTGAAAAATATACTTCTATATAGGGAAAAATGGGACATGGTGGGTATATATATATATATATTTTTTGGCGGGCTTACTTTTGCACCTAGAAGATTGAAATTGTGCACAAATATTCAGCCCATCTAGTAGTATTTCTCAGATTTTTTTCAGATCTCTGCATTAAAACAGCGGGGGTCCAGAAGGAGAAAAAATTAAAAAAGGGATTTCTAGACAAAAAATTTCATTTTTCATGATTTTCCCGCCTCACATACATGATGGAGACACGTGAGTCATACCGTCTGAAAGGCAGTTCCATTCTGAAGAGAATGACGGTCGAATTATTATTCTAGGGTAATTAGGGACGCCTCAGTGATTTTTTTTTCAAAATATACTTCTGTATAGGGTAACATGGGGAATTTTCTGAATTTTTTTGGCGGGCTTATTTTTGCACCTAGAAGATTGAAATTGTGCACAAACATTCAGTCCACCGAGTAGCATTTAACAGATTTTTTTTTTTCAGATTTCTGCGTTAAAACAGGGGGTGTCCAGAGCGGCTAAAAGTTGAAAAAAGGGAAATTTAGATCAAAAAAATCCCTTTTTCTGGAATTTCCCGCCTTAGATACATGATGGAGACATGTGAATGGTACCGCCTGAAAAGCAGTTCTATTCAGAAGAGAATATGGGCGACACATGTCCCTAGGGTAATTAGGGATGTCTCAGGAAATTTTTTCCCTGAGACCATAGTGTTTTGTGGTAATTTGGGGCATTGTGGGAATTTTTGATAAAATTTCTCCCGCCCTTACTATTCAAGATAGAAACTTGAAATTTGGCACACACATTCAGTATACCAAGTACTATTTATAAGATTTTTAGATGGCTACGTTCACACAGGGGGGTCCAGGGGGGCTAAAGTTCGAGGAAAAAATTTTTCCCTCCGAAATTTTCACTTTGACATTTTTCCCCGCTCCTGGTATATGGTATGAGCATGCAAGTGGTACCATTTGGAAGCCAGCTCTATTCTGAAGAGAATGAGGTATGAACCATGATCCTAGGGTAAATAGTGACGATGCAGTAGCTGCTTGACTGAAAGTCTAAAAAATAGTCCAAAAAGCCAGCATCCCAAAAGGGTTAATGGATTTTTAAGTGAAGATTATTTCGCTTTGGATGTAAAGTAAGTAAACATTTTAGACTATTTTTGTGCAATACGTGTAAGCGTGGAAATATTAGAAAAACACGGAAAATTCTGATGGCTGGACTGGCGGGGTAAATGTATCATGTGATTAGTTACATTCATCTTTAAGTCATCGGTGGGAACACAAGATCAGCTTATCCTTGTTCTTAAAAAAGCGTCTTTAAGTTAGGGAAATAATACAAGACACAGATGCCTTTATTTGAAAATGACGAAGTTCCACAGACACTTTCTTAACAGGAAAATCCACATATATTTTCAGAAAGAACAAATGCGCTTTCTTCTTTAGGGAAATCAAAACAATTTTTTATTCACACGTTCTCCTCCTCACAATTGCGTCACTTTCTACATAAAAGTATGCAACATGAACACTCATTCTGAACAGCTATCATCGTAGTTTTTCAACTCTAAGTTGAAGGATAAATTGACCTAGCATGAGAACTTAAAAACTTGCAAAGAGAAAAAAAGTACCGTTTTCATGTAACAAGAGGTCTGACATTACGAACATCAGAATCGTCTTCTGTTCAAGCACATTTCTCAGTTTTATCTTGTCATGCAAGACTCCAGTATACTATTCACACACATACGTTACACAGTGATTCGTACTTTTCTCAATAAAATTTATTATATATATATATATATATATATATATATATATATATATATATGTGTGTGTGTGTGTGTGTGTGTGTGTGTGTGTGTGTGTGTGTAGGGGGGCTTGCAAAGGTGCACGTGCACACCCTTTGTTGTAAATAAACACTACCTAAAGTGAGAAGCTAGCAGTGAAAATGTGAAATTATCAACACTTTCCGAAAATTTCTACTGTCATGTTTCCGTTTGACCTTAACAGAAAGCGAAGTTTTATAAAATCAATAGTTTAAATCAATATTCTAAAGCTTGAAGGAAAAGGATTCACCGAAGAGCAGATACTTGGCATCCCCAGATCAATTCCTCATTCACACCACAGATGCCTAAAGGCACTTTAAAAATTCAAATTTAATTCAAATGTAGCGGTAGTTATTGGTGCACCCCACGTCAGAAAATCCCATATCTGGCCCTGTATTATATATATATATTTGTGTGTGTGTGTGTGTGTGTGTGGAATGGATGTAAAAAAAAAAAGTAGATATTCTTACAAAAAAAAAATACGTCCAAATTAATCTATGAAGTGGTTGGCTTCTATTTTGATGTAAATAGTGAGAGAATTATGCCATGGTAAAGCGAAGGGCAGAGATACATAATATAAATCAGGTCTCCTAATATGGATTTCATATGCACAAATTTCGGTCAATCTCATCATCATTTCGCATCCTGCCATTATTGGCACGCCATTTGCTGTAACTCAGAAGCTTCCATGCACCACGTCTTCAGCTTTCTTCGTCTTCACGTACGATTTTTTTTGTTTTGATACCGTCCACCAATTAAAGCTTCCTTCATCTCATCCTTCCTTTCCTGGCACCATACCCTCTACCACATCCCTAGAGACGAAAATTTTTGGCTAATGCGATATGCGCGAAACGTTAAAAAAAAAAATTGTGTGTTTCAGGAAACATGAAACTTTTCGTTTCAGAGCCAGAAATCACTTTTATATTATGGCGAATTTTTGAGAAATTCGGCATCACTTGCGATAAATGAGAATGAAAACGAGAAAGTGGAATCCTTGCTAATTATTGCTAATAATAACTAAAAAGCGCATTTCCAATATTATTTAATTAAAAACCGCTGCATTTTACCGAAAACTTACACGTCGCAAAATTAAGCTCTCCATAAAATCTATACGCTTGACATTGTATCATTGTTTAAACAGTTTAAGAGTTAACCACAGGTCTTTTGCTGTCAGCTCGTCACCTTCAATATGGTTGCCAGTCTCGAGTGTTGATGCCGAGAGATTCTTTTCCAAGTATAATACGATTGCTACTGACAGGAGAACAAAACTTAAAAGAAGAATTGGTAATGTCTTGCTGCATATTATACTTTAACTAAAGATGAGGTTAGAGGAAGTGTTTAAATTTTGCATTAATTTTTATATTTCAGTGAATACACTAGCTAGAATGTGAACTTAATCAAGGTATATGCTCATTTTTGTATTAGATACATCTTACTAACAAAAAATATACTGTTTACAAGTACCATATCTTTAAAAAAAAAATGCTATATTTAAAAAGAATAAATGCGACATAAATGCGAAAATTGTGATAATGCTACAAAATATCAAAATTGTGAAAAAGTTTCGTCTCTACACATCCCTCATGATAGTTTGTTCTTAGTCAATGTCTCATCAGTTTATCTTCCTCTTTTTCAATACCACCTAATGCTGTTCTTTTCTCCCGCACCGTTTCTAACACTCTCTTATTAGTTCTTTTTTACTCGACCCAGCTAATTCTCTCCATTCTTCTCGACACCCATACTTCGAAAGTTTCCAGTCATTTTTCGTCACTTTTGCCCTACAGAGTACAGTACTTCACACGAAGCATTTTATGAGTCTTTTTCTCAACTCTTTATTCAAGGTCCCATACAATAGACTTCTCTTCCTCCTGAAGCCATCTTTCGTCCCCTATTCTTCACAATCCTTCCTCAAGTTTTCAACCATCTTATTTTCTTTTCAGATTCTGCAACAAGCACCATATCATCTGCAAACCTAAATCATTCTACCTCCTACCAAATCCGTCTTGATTTGTAGTCTCTTTCTCACTATATTTTGCAGATATACATATATTAAACAATTTTGGCAAGAGAGAGAGCATCCCAGTCAAACTCCTCTTCCACCTGCACTTTCCTCTATTTTAAGTTACTTGTTGGTCCATATATATTTCTTATGTGTTTCATTCCAATCTAACTTTCTTTAGAACCTGCCTAGAACTTTGTGTTCAAGGTAACCTACTACTTCTGCAGCCTGTTGTATGCTCTCACTGTCTGTTACTACCTGCACCTATCCTTTCCTCATTTAAGTATCTTTCTTCGAATTTTTCACCGGAGATATTTCTTACTTCCTCGTTTTTCAATTTTTCAGTATTCAACATCTTGTTACTTAGTTTTCTCGTGTTTACATTTTTCAGCTGAATATTCACTTCGACCAGCACAAGGTTATGGTCAGAGAAAATATCGGCCCCGTGAAGTGTCTTGGCATTCTTCAAGCTATTCCGATATCTGTCCCAAATCATAAAAAAATCTATTTGGTATTTTCGGCCGTCTGTTGAGGATTTCCATGTGTATCTTCTTTCATGTTGATTGAACGAAGTGTTCCCAATTATCAGTGAATTCTGTCTAAAGTAATTGACCAATCCCCCTCCCCTTTCATTCTTTCGCCTCAACATAATCAGCCTAAGACACTATCTTCCGGTTTTTTTCTCCCACAACTGCACTCAAATCTCCTATTACAGTTACGCAAGCATTCCTCTTCTTCCTGTCAATAATTTCTTGTGTTCTCAATTTTTCTCTACTCCTTCAGTTGTATGCGAAGTCGTCGATGCGTACGTCTTTATCGCCGCTAGGTCCTTTTTACATTTACGTCTTAACAGCAAAACTCTACCATCAACAAATTCTACTTTTACTACTTTCTCTTTTAAGCGCTTACCAAGAATTATTCTCATACCATTATGACCGCCCTTTTCATTACCTGAGTAAAAAATTCTATATTCTTTGCTTCTCAACTCCCCTTCAACTTAACATCTAACTTTACCAACTCCTACCGAATTTAGATTATTTTATTTCTTCTTTAAGATTTTCTAAATTCCCTCCCTATAACATGGTACGTTCCATGTCCCTATCTTACACATTTTGTTCTTGCTTGTCTTCCTTTCTCTATCTTTCTCACATTATTATTCTTTCGCTCAAAAGTCCTTCCCAAGGTATCCCTTCCCAGAGATACGAATGGGAGAATATTTTACCGTCGCAACTATATTTAACCCGTGAGCCATTCCGTGAAATCAACCAAATTTTCAGAAAAAAAAAAAACTCATCCTCTCAGAATTTGATGAAACTTGGTGTACATGTAGGCTCTATGAGAGAAGTTTCAGAGTACAGGGTGGTAAAAAATGAACAAATTTGATGAATTTTGTAGAACCTTGTTAGCTTCAATTGGTCATATCTCCCGTAAATATTGAGCTACAGACACAAATAATATCCAATTTTGAAGAAGAAAGAATAGGCTATAAGATGTCAGGAACATTTTTTTTTCGAAAATCAAATATTTTCTGGGAAAATTTTAGATCAGTGATATCTCAGAAAAAGCCCACTTGATTTCCTTGAAATTGGGTACCAAGGTAGCTCCCATATGTCCGGCATAAGTGTGCCAAACGTCAACTTGGGCCAAAAATGAGCCTGGAGTCTCCAATGATTTTCGTGTGACCATGTCGGGAGAGACACCTGCGATGCCAACGTGACAACTTGCCAATTTGTCAGTAATGGTGAAATAAGGTGTAACTGACCTAGCAGTAATGTTTTCTGGTTAGTGCTCTCAAACGGGTCGGGTCAGCTCGGGTCGGGTCGGGTCATCGGGTCTTCAACCCGACCCGACCCGTTGAGAGCACTATTTCTGGTGCAATCTTTAATTCTGTAATCCTGTGAGGATCTTTGGAACACTCCATTATCAATCATAGTGACGTAAATGTGTGAACATTCTAGAAAGTTCTAGAATCATCTGGAACATTCTCGAAAGTTCCAGAACCGTATGCAACACTCTACAAGGTTCTCGAATCATCTGAAACACTCTACAAGGTTCTAGAACCGTCTGGAACATGCTAGAAAGTTCTAGAATTATCTGGAACATTGCACCCTGCAGTATCCCAGCCGTTAAAATGACTGACTACGTTTGGGACTAATGTGCAAGTTACCATACCAATCGCTCTGATTTCCGCCAACTTGGCTACTGAAGAACTGCTACCTTCTCCCAGAACAGTTTGTCTGGCTACTGTATTTAGATCAATTCGGTAGGGGTGGTCTTTCTGGTAGTGAATTACCACCGACATAGCTCTAAATTACACTTAACACGCAATACTCCCCATCTCACATACGTTTTTATAAAGTTAGTGCCTATGACGGAAGTCGGACAATCTACATAAAAACATTTTCGTTGTAAGTTAACTCAATCTACTACTAATTTAAACAGAAACACATTTATGAGCATTTCTTTTCAGGTTGTCTTAAAAGTATTGAATCTTTGGAGACCAAAATTGAGAATAGGTGCATTGTAATGTGAAAATAACATTATAAAACCACATATGCACCATTCTGTTCGATTACCCTATGCATTTTCCCGTAACACTATCACTATAGCACTTCTGTAAATCTGGTAGAAAAAAAAGTGGCAACTGGTTTTCACAGGCTTCTTGAAATTAATTTAACACCATTCAGGGAATTCTGCTGAGACTGAAACAAATGGCAGTCTGATGGAGCTAAGTCCGAGTTACACGATGGATGCATTAACAACTCCCAATCAAATTCTCTCAATTTCTGACGGATCGTTAACAACGGTCTGATGTTATCAGCGTGGTATACAACTGTTGACTATTTTCGCCGTTCCTTTTAAATTGTTAGGTGCACTTACGCTACTTGTCAACAGTACCGGTCCGAATCTATTGTTTTATCCAGCGGCAGAATCTTGTGATGCACGATGCTCTTCCAATTCCACCGAACACACTACATAACTTTCTTGGGCGTCAGTGCAGGCCTTGCTACGAACTGCGGAACTTCTCGCTTCGATCATGAACTTTTTCGCATACTGTTGTCATAGGTTATTCACTTTATCATTTGTGATTATTTATTTCAGAAACGCGAATTCTTTACGTTTCAGTACATTCGAAGATAAAAATTCGATCGAGTAAATGTTTTTGAATCAACCATGTAATCATGTGGTAACCAAACGTCGCGCTTCTCGAAGCCAACTTTCTTTAAATGGTTACACTGTTTGGTGATGGATGTTTAGGTTATTGGCGATGTTATGACTGCTTACATGCCGGACTTGCTCGACTTTTGCGACAATATCATTCACTTTTGCTGTGATTGGTATCCATTGAGGAGCACCTTAAACACCGAAATTTCCAGAACGCAAACTAATGAACAATATCTTTTGGCTATTGCTTTGGACAGGGTTGGCCAAAACCAGGTTTTTATTGCAAAAAACAAAACAAAAAGTATTTTTTGTTTAAACTTGGTTTTTATGGTTCAAACCCTGTTTTTTTTTTATGGGTTTAAATAACTTGCTCTATGTATTTATATCACATATAGACAGAAATATGTGTTTCACCTTCGTGTTATTATCCAACAACCGGGTTATGCTGGAATGGATCATATAAGCTTAAAGCAGAATCCAAACCGCTTCTCAGCTTACATCCAAGAGAAATTGTCCTCCATTTAAACTCGAAACCGGGACTAATTGGCCACAAATGTGATACGTCTGCCAACTCACTCACGAAGGACTCCCGAAAAAATACGTTGTACTGATCTTTACATACTTGTTAATATAATTGTCAGAGAGTCATTTCAGAAGGACAAACAGTTGCATAATACAGAATTGCATATGGACAATTTCAAAATACTGCAGAGTACAGAAGAACTAATTTAGCCCAAGTTAGTTCATTACGACGTTTATTAGTAAAAGTTAAAGAAATACAATACCATACCAACTGGCGTTACAGCTCTTTATGAGCCTTGGCCTACCTAACAATGTGCCTCCATGCTTTTCTATCCTTGGCGATCTCCCATCTCCTCTTCACTTTTAATCGTTTTAGGTCTTCCGTTACGTCGTCTATCCACCTTATCATTGGTCTTCCTTTCCTTCTTACAGAATATATTTGCTCTTTCATTATTTTCCTTTGTATTCTAGATTCTGGCATTCTCTGTACGTGGCCTAGCCATCTTATTCGCTGAGATTTAATAAACTTTACAATATCTTCATTTTTTAATATACTATACTGTTTACTTCTTCATTGCTCCTTATTCTCCATATATCTTCTTTCACTGGGCCGTATATCTTGCGTATTATTCTTTTTTCGAATCTTCGTAGAGCATCTTCTTCTGTCTTGTTCATGACAAATATTTCTGCTCCGTACGTTACGATTGGCCTGTTTAATGTTTTGTAGATGGTAACCTTGGTTTTCCTGTTTATGAGCTTGTTTCTGATTAGTTACATATTTGCGTAGTAAGCCTTGTTTCCCATGTGTATCCTTTCTTTTATCGTTCCTTCCTTTTTGTTTTGTCCGTTGATTGAAATACCTAAATATTTAAACGAGCTCACTCTTCCGAATTCTTTCCCATTTATAACTATGTTTTTCTTCTTAAATTTCTCTGGTTTCCTAGTGACAATTATGTATTTTGTTTTGTTGACATTTGTTTCTAATCCAAGTTTATTTGCTTCTTCTTCTAATCTTTGATATGTTTCCGTCAGATTTTTTTGTTTTAGCCACTACTGCAATATCATCTGCGTATGCGCATATCTGGGTGCTTTTGGTGAAAATTGAGCCTCTTTTGTCTACTTCCTGTACAGCTGCATGCAGTGCTATAATAAAGAGCGTGGTGGATAGCCCGTCTCCTTGCTTGACTCCTTTGTAATACTGAAATTCTCGACTTACAGCATTTCCTATTCTTACTTTAGCGCATTATCATTTGTGTTAAATTAATCAGCTTATTGGGAATGCTCATTTGCTGCATCAACTTAATGATCTGGTTTCTATTTACACTGTCAAAGGCTCTGCGATAGTCAACAAATAGAATTATAAGGTCAAGTCCGTATTCGTAATGTTTTTCTATAATTTGCTGTAGAACGAATAGCTGATCAGTCGTGCCTCTTACAGGTCTAAATCCACACTGGTATTCTCAGATTATTGTTTCTGTGTACTTTTTCATTCTTTTGTTAATAATGTTCGTTAATATTTTGTACACTGTGCTCAGTAACATTATCGGCCTGTAATTGCTGCATTCTGTGCGGTCTCCTTTCTTGTGTATTGGGCAAATAATTCCGCCTTGCCAATCCTTAGGCATTCGTTCTTCTTCCCAGATGCACGTAAGGAGTTCATGAATTTTTCTCTTCATTGTAACGCCTGCCACTTTTATTAATTCTATTGTTACCTCATCTTCGCCTGGGGCCTTATTGTTCTTCATTTGGTTTAAGATTGTTTCCACTTCTTCATATGTTGGCTGCTTTTCTGTGACGTCCCTTGTATTCTTCCCTATGTTTGCAGTGGTTGTGAGTTCCAGCTCTTGCGTCTCTTCCTTTCCTAATTGTTCCTGGTAATATTCAGTCCACCTTTCTAGTATACTGTGTGTATCTCTTAATATTTCTCCATTTATGTCTTTGTAGCCAATTTCTTTGGGTTGATAGCCTTTATTTATCTTTTCGATGGCTGCGTACATCTTACTTGTCTCGTTCTTTTGTTCGCTCAGATTATTTATCTCCATTATCTGCTCCATAATCATCTCCTCCTGCTTTTTACTGCATATGTTGTTGACTATTCTTCTCTTCTCTTTATAGTTATCAACGTTTCCTCTTGTTTTCTTTTGTAGCATTTTCATCCTTCTCTCATTTTTCTCTTTTATCGCTCTCTCGCACTTTTCATTGAACCATCTGTTTCTCTTTATAGTCTATATCTGTTCCCCTATTATTTCTTTAGCCGATTTCTTCAGAGTTTCTCTAAGTTTTCCCCAATGTGTATGTATTGTTTCTTTTTCCGTTTCCGTCCATTCTTCTATTTCTTGCTTTATAATTTCTTGATATCGTTGTCTATTTTCTGTTTTTTCCAGTTCTTTTGTGTTCCACTTTGTTCTACCAAGTCTATTATCGGTATGTGTTCTTCTTATCTTTTCTCGTAGATTTACTTTCAATAGAAAGTGATCGGAATCACAGTTTGGTCCTCTAGAGCTTTTGGCGTCTATTATTGCTGATGCGTGCCTTTGACAGATCAGTGTATGGTCAATTTGGCTGACAGTAGTTCCCGCTTGCATTCTTCCAGGTTCCTAGATGTATACGTTTATGTGGAAAGCATGTACTTTTTATTATAAATTCCCGTCTGGTTGCCAGCTGGCATAACATATCACTATTACTGTTACTTTCTTCGTGTATTGTATGTTTTCCACTTATTCCTTTTATGCTAATCGTTCTCATCTATCTGGGCATTGAAATCTCCCATGATTATCTGTATGTCGTATTTAGGTGTTCTGTCCCGAGCTTCTAACTTATAGAATTTTTCCTTTTCATAGTCTTCCTTCTCTTCTGTCGGGGCGTGGACTGTTAAAGTAGTTATGTTTCTCCATTTACCTTTTAATCTGAGTGAGCTGATTCTTTCGTTGATTGGTTTATATTGTAGGACGCTTCCTCTCACTTCTTTTGAAACGATGAATCCTGTTCCGTCTTGGCCAGTTCTTTGCTCCGTTCCACTGTAGAACATTGTGAAATCTCTATCCCCTAAAGTTAAAGAAATACGACGACTTAATTTGCATCTCAGTAAGAAAAGTGAATTAAGATGCGAATTATTTGAGTCCACTTTGACTCTGACACATTTATACATAAACAGATAGCAAAGTTGCTTCTGATTTCAATAAATGCCTCTCGTATGACCCCTCCCTTCCCCCAAGAAAGTACAGCTTTCGATGTATTTTATCAATAGTAAATATTATTAAAACGAAACAATATTTAAAGTTTTTCTTTGATTGCAATTGCATAACAATAGACCTAATATCAAACTATAAAAAAAAAATCACAAAAGAAACACTCAAATTTATAAAAAAAAAAAAAAAAAAGTTGCTTTTGTAGTATAATCTCTGAATAATGAATAGGGAATATAAGTTTGAATATAATACGAATAATATACGGTAGTGAAACGTAATAACCCACAAATATGTCTTCACTAAGATTTTACAAACACTTACACTTTTACGAATATTTTTCGTTGTTTGGTTTAAACCAGTTTATAAACAGCTGGTATAAATCAAGGTTTAAACCAGCCAATCCTGGCTTTGGATAACGTATTTTACTCATAAACAGCACGAATTTCTCGACAGGCCTGCGCAGCAGTTACACCTTTATCAAAATCAAATTGTGAAATCTCGCGCAGTTAGGGATGTGCACGAGACGAGTCGAGACAGGACTTTACTGACAAAATTCGAGTCGAGACAGGACTTTACTGACAAAATTCGAGTCGAGACACGGCTCTTCCAATAGAGAAATATACAGTTTTCGAGTCGAGACATCACTTTTACAGCACATTTTCGAGACGAGACAGCCACAAATCTTGTCTCGTGCGCATCTCTACGCGCGGTTTTGCAGGAAGTTCGCTTATCTCCATTGTGCAACATTTTACATCTAATTACACGAATTCCATTGGTTTTTTTTTTAATATCTACCATTCAGCTGTCAAGTGGCGTTAGGCCTGACCCTCTGCGATTGATATACTCAGAGATCTTGGACAATAACACGATCTCGTTCGCGAAGGAATCAGTACTTTTTAGACTACTAGACTTAACGTAACACTATTTGAGAGCCACCTTAATTGTAATCTCAAAGTAACTAATCTCTTCGTTGATTATTACAGAAACATTTCTATGCACAATGAAATCACAACATTAGTAATTAATAAGGAGGATGATAATGAATTCTTTGTTTCTTTCAAATAACGTCATTCGTTCATTAAGTTCTAAATGTATGAGTTTGGGAATATATAACCATGAGACAATCCATGTGTAATATACTGTAATGTTCACATAACGATAGAGAAGTTTGATACACGGGTAATATCTTCAAATGGTGAAACGAAAATGAAAAAGACATGTGCGCAGCCTCTTTGCTTTCATATACATACATTGTTCTTGTAGCTCCTGGGTCATATTGATAAAAGATTTGGCTTGAACACAGAGGAATGCTATAGGGGTGAATCAACAGTAGAATGCATATCGGCTATATAATTTTGCTAAGTCTCTGACGGCAATAAATCGACGTTGATTCGTTTGCTTCAATATAAAGCATTATAAACGGACTAATGCAGAGGAAAAAAAAAAAAACAGTAGCTAGCCGAATGTCCAGGCGGTACAATATAACTTGGATTACTTTATAATCATAACAGAACAATGCGATCAGCATTTCAGGTGTAGTGAAAAAAGTACATGAAACAAATTCATAGCTAGATACAAAGTTCTTACGATTTCGAATGTGCAGTGCTCATGTTACGCGGCGATCAAAGGTTACGAACAGAAATCATACAATGTAAATAAATGAGAGACAATATAGCAGCGTTTCCCAACCTTTTTCAACTTGCGGCATACTACGGGTGTAACTTGAATTTTCGCGGCACACTCATAGATATTATTATTATTAGCAAATATAAAATACCATGGTATTTTTTTTCTGTGATTACTGATCTTCTCACAGAGATAAAAGCTCGATCACTGGTTTTTCCCTATGCTAATTCATTATGCTTATTTTGTATTCTAATTTTAAAATAGAAAACAATTGCAATGAAATATAGGACTCAGATTTTTAAAAATACGCTTTCTTTTTCGAAAACTGTATCCAACCTTTCACTAAGAACGAAGATCACTAAATAACGAACGAACAAACAAATGTCTTGTACTTTTAACTTTGCTGTTTTAACCAAAGCCAGTGCATATTACTGCAATCACACTGCTTGCGATGCATCGAAGTCAAAACACACCTGTTGAACAAAGTGTTGTTCTGTCATTCACGTGCGAATGAGTGTTCTACGAAGGTTCACTTGACGCATATAGTACAGTGCTTCCATCTTCGGTGTTAGTATGACTCTCAATTGAAGAGTAACATAGCAGCTAACCGTGGAAATGTGTATGAGCGGAGATACTGTCTGCTACACAGTAATAGATGTAGAATAATATATTACAATTACAGTAATTTTCTCCATAGTAGAAATTGATAGTAATGTAAAATACAAAAATATAAATTTTTTTCCTGTCTTGCAATTTGGTTGTTATAGACTTGTTTCGATTTCCTCGCGGCACACCAGCGGTCCATTCGCGGCACACCAGTGTGCCACGGCACACCGGTTGGGAAACGCTGCAATATAGTGTGAAGAAAAGCAAACTCGTAAACCCTAATTTTCAACACAAGGCATGCTCTCTATCCACAAAACGGAAGAATCGCGCTACGCAAGCTACAATCACACTAGCTTTAACGCTACACATGCTACATTGTACTTCTGAAAGTATCACATACTAGAAGCATTAGGACACAAACTGAGCAAACGACATGCAATAGAAGCAATCGTAACCCAAAATGGTATTATCACCGTAAGTTCTCCAGTCTAATACGATGTAAGCAGCACGCGCCACACCCTAAAACATTGAAAAAAGCTCTTGCCCAAAATAGATTGGATGCTAAACAGCACGGCGATAAAGAAAAAGAAACGGAAGAAAGAAAAAGAAAGATGAAGGAAGGAAAGTTGCTTCCTCTAATGTTTTATTTTAGCTCTCCTAACATACGTGAGAAGAATATGTGGTACATCAACGAAGGAGGGGGAGAAACATCCTGTTTGTGTCTTCAAAATAATAAGAACCAGAATACAAGTGGTTGACATAATTGTAAAATGTAATTCCAATGCGAGCAGCAAAACTAAACGCTGGCAAAAAGCCATAAGACAAGACGGTAAGTTGTTTTTTATATTTAAATTCCACACGTATTCATTTTAGAAGACACGATTTCTCCTAATCGCTTAAGAACATTTCTTCCAATCGCTTAATAACAATTTCTTAAAACATAGAAGTCGAATTAAATATATAAAAGAAGCTGACCATCGTACCCCTATGTCATTCTACTAGCTTAATGACTATGTTAGGATAGGTGGGCTAGAAACTGCTCATTTCCACAAAGACATTCTATTAACACAAGTATCAGGTCCCACCCATAGAAACCAAGTTACTCTACAGGAATTCATTCATGATGGATCGTGAAAATGCTGAAATGGCACCTTATTGAAGATACGTTCTTCATCACTAATCATTTAGCCCCAATGTACATAATGTCAAGAATGTACTGACTGCTGAAAAATTTTCTTCTTGTTATTACAAAATTAACAGGGAATTAATATATTGGCACATCGGTACAGTAGCTTGTGCCACAAAGAAAATAACTGGGAATCAAATTACTTAATCCGCAACAGCACAAAATTTAAAGAGAAAGCTAAGAACATTAACACCAGAGTGATGTTTTCCTGAGAAACCACGGGGATGACGGTGTCAACCACAAGCTCACACGGCCTGGAATTGAAACAGGAATATTTCGTATCCAAGATGAACACTGAGCCATCGTGTCTCCCCACTGGCGCAAATCTCGGGGGGATGAGGGGGACTTGGAACTGGGGGGACTGTCTATCCCAATAATCCGATTTGAAAATGTGTTTGGGGGGGGGAAATACGGTGATTTGGATCCGACTGCCACACAGGGAAATGAGATTAAATTGATCTCCCCCCCCAGAATAAGCCTCAAATCTGCCCGCCTCCCAATGTTGAAGACAATTCTGCCCTTCTGATCCATCTTTGATCGCTTGCTCATTGGTAACGAAAAGTGGGTCCTCTGTAACACTACCATGCGTAGACATTGGTTGTCGCCACGTGACCCTGTTCCTCACACCTCAAGACCACCTCCGAACCCACGAATGGTTATGTCTCTATATGGTGGCATTATCGGCAAGTGGTGCATCACGAGCTTCTTCCACCTGGCCAAACCATTACTGCTGACCCCTATTGTCAACAGTTGCAAGGGCAGCACCGTGCACTGTGACAAAAGGAGCCTGCATTGGTGAATCGCAAGAATGTGCTGTTCCTCCACAACAATATGGCAAAAAGGACCCGGAACACCCTTTAGAAACTCGGTTAGGAGACACTGTGCCATGCATCACTGGACCTTGCGCCAACTAATTATTACCACTGTTTCATTTTCTCGACAGCCATCTCCGTGGGAGATCCTTCACAAATGAGGAAGACCTGCGGAACGCACTCACACTTCTTTGCATTCACGACCGCCGAGTTTTATCACCAGGGTATTGTGCAGTTGCAGGAACATTGGCAAAAGGTGTTGGATCCTGATGGAGATTGCTTCGAAACTTAAGGTACGTACCCGTCCATGCATTTGTTTGTTTATCACTGCTCTAGAACAGCAAGAACTTTTCTGCTTCCCTTGTACATATATGGTTTGAAACTTTACATTTATTTCTAGTTTTAAACGTTGTTCGCCACATAAAAAATAAACTCTTTTCATACTCTCGGATCTTCCCAATACAAGATAGCATTTGAGCTTCCTGATCCTATCATCATTAAACCTACAATAGCGTTTCAGAGTTCTCCATAATTTCTTTTTTAATATAGAGAAAATATGAGACATTTAATCAAAATTTAAATATTTATGAGGAAGTGTGAAGGCAATTCAGGTAACTATGTTCCAAAGACGCCGCGAAGTGGAACATCGTGGAATGGACAGTTATAATTGGTAAGCCCGGAGAGCTGTCTATATGACTTTTAGAAGAATTCTCCAAGTAAGATTATTTTACAAATTCTAACAGAACACTTAATACTGTGTATTAAAAATAGTTATCACATGAGTTGTTACTATTTAAAATATGTCCAAACAATAATATAAATTTTCATAAATTTACACATTCAAGGACAAAAACAAATTAAGATGGGGAAGGTGTGAGTTTTATGAAATGGGAAGATTACTAACTATTACAAAGTGCCAGGGGCGGATCTAGAAGATAAAAACTGGGGGGATCAGCCAGAACCCAGACTATGATAAGTATATCATAAGTTTACCATAAACTTGCAAAAACATGTAAATAATAGCTTCAATTACTTTTGTCACTCAAAAAATTGGGGGTCCTAGGCCCCCCGGTTAGATCCGCCACTGCAAAATGCTCAACATAGCACTTCAATTTACTTTTATTTCCTTTCCTTAACAATACAATACCGTTTTCTAGACAAGCATGGGGTTATCATGTAACATTCAACGGCTCGTAAGGCAACGCCGGTAAAAATTCACATTTTTTTGTTTGAAACTAAAGAAAAAAACTTCCTTAATGTACTAATTGTTGTATACAACAATAATACATTAGATAATCTCATTGCCTTACTTTAAAGTGAGGGAATTAATTTTTACTAGTATGACTTTCCTTACGAGCTACTTCTGAAGGATAATTTTAGACCTTACAAAAAGATATATATATATCAACAAATTTCTTAAACACAGAGCTGTGGCGGCTCTTGAAGAGAATCACTGGTAAAAAATTAAATTTTATTGCTACTAGTTAAGAGAAGAAAACTTATGCAATAATTAGTGCATGAAACAAGTTTTCTCCCCTTAGCTTGTTGCGATAAAATACAATTTTTTATCAATGTGAGGTGTGACTCATCTCAAGCGAGGAAATACAATTTATACAACTACACTTTTACGATACCGGTTACAGGAATATTAAGTTTCTTTCCTACCAAATTTTGAAGTTGAAGCAGTTGTCTATACCCTCCCCAATAAAAAATGAGAGGACATTACTAACTTTTCTTAAAACCCACCTGGACCAGTTTTAAGTCCAAGAAAGAGGCATGTTCGGATAAAATGGACAGCTAGTAAATCTATATACGCATCAGGAGTACACTGACCAGTTAGAAATTATGATCACCTAGCTAATGTCTGATATGTCCACCTGTGGCTCGCAGGACAATATAAATTCGGTTTGGCATAGAGGCAATGAGATCTTGGTAGATGGCTAGAAGACTGGCGCACTACACCTGCACCACAACTCGCTTCATTCCTGTAAATTCTGCACAGCGGGCGATAAGCTTAGATCTGACATTCAATGATATTTCAGTGTTCAATTCGGTTAAGATCGGATGAGTTTGGGGGCAATCACAGTAACTGAAAATCACCATTGTGTTCATCGAACCAATGCAGTACAACTTTGGTCTTGTGACAGGGGTTTTGCCCTGCCAAAATATGCCACTGTCAACTGGAACACGGTAGACATGAATGGTTGTACATGATCAGTAATAACCTACCAATAGCTAGAAGCAGTCTTGGTGCCATGGATAATCATGAGAAAGCTCCTGAAAGCGTAATAGAGCCACTACATGGTATATGTGTGGGATGTTGGCTGCGGAGGTCCATATCTAACAGTGTCTGGTGAGATTAGTGCTCAGACACACTCGTGCTTTGGCCAATCTTGAAATATATTAACTGTGCTACAATTGGTGCCCTATTCTGATGCATTAATCTCAACAGTCTACGACGGCTAACCTCTTGTTTTTTCAATGCATCACCTAAGTGGTATAAATCTGCAACATGCCCAAGGGAAGTGTAGACTCATTGGATAGAAAGATGGCTGTTTACACCTGCAGTAGAAGGTCAAGATGATGGTCAGTGACAATTTTTTGGGCCTTGCTTGATATATCTGGTTCTAGCTGTTTCGCATTGCACCACTCTTATTCCAAAACTCCTGATATGAATAGACTGGACTTTTTGAAGCGCCTTGCGAAGATCCTTGTAACCCCTCACATGGAAAGACGACTACAAAAAGGAGAACTTTCTACAGATCTTACCTACAGTATTCAGAGAGTTCTTCAGGTCCAACAGCCGGGCCTTGAGGAGAATGTTGTGGTTACTTTAGAGACTTCCATATATATATATATATATATATATATATATATATATATATATATATATATATATATATATATATATATATATATATATATATATATATATATATATATATATACTGTGCTTACTGCCCACCTCGCATCAGACGCAAAGCGAGACACTTGTACAAAATGTGTGCCCGTATGTTTCGAGTGTTCTCATAAAGTTTGTGAATGCTTGAGAAGAAATGTTACCAAGGAAACAGGTGAATAGGTGAATACTTTAACTAAGGTCAAAAGATACTTATAATCACCAACATTTATATATATATATATTGTAAGAATCATACACAATCTAAAGGATAGTGTAGAAAACAAACAATAAAAATACATATAAATAAATAATAGAAAATAAATAAAAATGAAATAATAAATAGTATAAAAATCAAACAAATGTTAGTACGGAGACCGTGGGAATCCGCGCAGTACTAACGTGACAAAAAAAACATGCGTAGTACTTAAAGGGTTAACCTTCGGGATGGATGTTGGCGTTGTAACAAAGGTGGAAACATCTTACTCATGTTATTTTCGTTCTCCTCTCCAAGATAGCAGCAGCGCAGCAGTCAACTAAAATGATGTTTGATGGAGGTGTGTACCAAACAAGACGTATATTATTGAGTTTCTGACTGCTAAACAAATCCACTGGCATTTCTCAACACCTGCTAAAGATCTACGGAGACGATACAGTAGACGTGAATGCGTTTCAGACGTGATGAAAAGGATGTGCACAAGTCACGGTCCGGGCAATCCTGCTTAGCTGCTACCCCTCACAATGAACAGCGCCTCGATCGACTCAGTTGTGCTGACCAGCACATTACGATTAAGGAACTGTCCTTTATTACCTTCGGAATGACCCTCGTAAAAACAATGGAACAATGTTTTGTGTTCTCATAGCGGGATAGCACGGATGGGTTGATCGAGCTGCTGTTCACTGTGAGGGATGGCAGCTCAGCAGGGACGCCCAGGCCATGGATCGTCCAGCACACCCTTCTCACCACTTCTGAAACGCCTTACCCATTGCCTTACTGTTTTCACATCCACTAGAGGGTGGGCGGAAACTAAGTCCCTACTTTGAACAGTAAATTTCTATTGGTTTTACGTGTACATAGATAGTAATGGAAGTCATCTTGTTTTATAGAGTAAAGTATGCCATTTTTTAAAATATTTTTTTCAGATGTTGCAAAGTTTTTGCGGTTCCTTTGAAGCCACAGAAATGCCAAGACAATTTAGCACTGAGGAGAGCGCCAAAATTGCAGCAAGATTTGAGGTGTTGCAGTCTGTAATTCAAGTCCAACGGTGGTGGAGGGGTCAACATGGGAAGCAAGCTGTTCCGCAAGCAAAAGCAATTTAAAATTGCCACAGAAAAGCAATGACTACCAGAAGTGTCGTTGTTATTAAGAGATGAGGTAGGCCCTCGACTTCATATCAGTGGAAAAGGTAGCCACAGTGAGGGAGATGTTCGAGCGAAGCTCTTAAAATCAAAACGAAAGGTTGCAAGAGATAGTGGCATTAAAGCTATTCTGTTCATGCAATTTCTACAGAGAGTTACATTACAGACCATGAAAGCCTCATTATGTCCAAAAGTTTTATCCAGATGATTGCGATAGGGATGTTGAATTTTGTGACACGATGCTGGCATGGAATGAAGATCATCCACACCTGTTTGAAAAAATTCCGTGGAGTGACGAAGATGCGTTCGTTAATCGTTGTAACAGCCATTAATGGGTAGATATGATCCCAAAGAGACTGTTGAAAAAATGCAGGGCCAGCCAAAACTGACAGTATGGTGTGGATTAACTTCTTCCCTCATTATTGGACCTTATCTGTTGAGGTACATTATGAACGCTGAAAGATACCAGAACCTGAAAATGTTAGAAAATTGTATATGGCCTACAATTTCTGAATGGGACGCGTCACATGAAGTGCTATTTTTGCAGGATGGATTCCCCCTCATTACGCCTTGCCTGTAAGACAATGACTTGATGAACACTTCGCAGGACGCTGGATGGGTCGCCTGGGTAAAACAGAATGGCCAGCGGGAAGTCCAAACCTCACTCCATGCGATTTATTTTTTACTGGGGTGTATCGCAGCATACTACGAACTCTTGGCGAACTTGAAAATAAGATCCGTGAGGTCGTAAGTGATGTTCCTGCTGAGGTCTTCAGGAAGGTCGTACAAACGTACCTGAACATTTGAAACAGTGACTAGAAAATACTGGAGCACACACTGAGTTGTAGCTTTTGGAAAGACAATGGTATATAATAATCTACATCTGTGCAAAACAACTGAGTTCATATCTATAATATTTTAGGAGGGTAAAAAACATTAAAAATTGGGAGTTGCTTTCTGCCCAACCTGTATATCATATACATAGATCTCCAGTAAGCGTTGGTTCATGGCAATAAGTGCAATTTGTTTAGCAGTTATGAACTCAACAGACCTCTGTTTTGTACGCAATTTCATGTCAGACTCCATTTTGGTTGATTGTTGCGCTGTTGCTACCTGTCAGAAGAGAACGAAAGTAACAGGATAATAGCAGGCAAGTTTCACTTTCACCATAACATTATATATAACGCCCGAGGCAGATATTCTTAAACACAAAAAATAGAAGGAATTACTTTCGGAAGGACACTCGTATATTTCAGAAAACTAAGAATCAGTTTACAAATAATGCACTACTACTCCCTGTCGAATTCATATTAACTTATTTTCCATCTTTATACCAATTGCAATATTTTTCCTTTTACTTTTCACTATACTTTATTCAACATCACAGTAGAATTTCATCGTACACAATGTCTCAATTAGTTTACAAATTAGTGGACAAAATCAACCACGTGTTTATTTATTGGAGTTTAACAATTTAAACGCCATGTGTATGTATGTATGCACGCTTGGTCTATTACTGGGGTCCATGTGCATACGTTTATTATCCAATATGCCAATGAACGCTGGTGGCCCCAGAGTAAAACATTTAATTTAGTAGCTTTGTGCTTAAAGTGTTAACATCTCTTTTCAGTATCAAAGCTATATAAGACGGGAACTATTGTTCAAAGTGGAATCTGAATCACTTTTCGAGTTTGTATCCGAAGTAAGTACCTTCATCCAACAAACGAATGGTGAACTGTCAGCATATGAGTGAGAATGTGGAAGTGAGAGAACTGTTTATGCCATTTCTTCCTCAGTGCGTTCAGTAGTTGGAATGGAAGACCTATTTGTTAATAAAGGAATGTAAAGGAACTAAGAACCTTACCTTCTATGCGAGAAATTAAATCACCAACTAAGCACACTTTAAGTAATAATAGTCGATTACCACATCCACACACTTTAAAATTAAGTGAATACAGTTAGCAGAAAAGAAAATGAGGTATTTCCACAACATTTTCTGTCATGCCTCTATCTACTCAAGGCGACAATAAATTACCTCAGGCAACAAACACTACACTTTTCTTTTCCTCTTTCACACTTTTTCTTTTTAAACAAAAATATTACATCCATTAAGAAATTCAACCACGCAAAGATCATTTTATGTTTTCAGTCGAACAACCGACTTCACTGCACCGGATATTGCTTCAAACGCCGTAGGCCTGTTCTTGGATTTTCCTTTCACTATTACATTACGACTAGCAAATCTCGTTGGTTTCAGATCATGGGTACTAACAAAAACCTATATTATACACACACACATCGTTTCATGTTCCAGAAATACTTCAAAATACGACCTTGTTTTTATATCAAAGCCCGCCCCTTCCTGTAACCTTAACTGGGTGAGATACTATCTCCTTCGCTTTTTATTGCTGTAAAATGTTTTTAAAGAAATCTTAATTACTATTTTCATTTACGAAGATATCTGAATGGAAATTTAATAAAGGATTCATTCTCAAACAACTTGATCACACGAACAATTTAATGTCACCCGAAGTTACGTCAAAGTCTCTCTTTGATCAGAGTCCTCTTTTTTTCGTTATTTTTCATCTACCCAACATACCGTCAATTCAGGAAAGTAAATCCTAATCCAGCTATACTTTCCTGAATTGATGGTATTATAAATTCATATAATTTTCCATAATGTTTTAATACTTTCACATCAATTTGAATAAAATATACTGGAAGACAGACATTAACTTAGCAATAACATTTTAACCATTATTTTGACTCGCAATAACTATATTTTTCGTATTATGTTTTTTGTACGTAAGTTTGGAGATTAACGTTTACGAGACACTGAAAACCGTATTCTTCAGTAATATTTTTAAACATTTTGGTTACAGGAGCTACTTTGCCAGCATTAGAGAATAACTTAACAGCGCGGAAACTAACTCTGTTGATTAAAAAAAAAATCTATATAGAAAGGTACAAAAATATTTCTTAAAAATAGGTTTACAGGATATCAATTACATACGATTACTGGTTTTTCAATTACAGACTGACAAATTCACACACAAAGGATTCGTGCAAAACACTCGTGTTGTCTTGCGACCTTCGAACTACAAGCAAAATGCCCTCTAAACATACTACGATCGGCCTGGTCTCTACAGTGACCGGTGTGCTACACTTTCAAAATAAGATAGGCATATACTCTTGAAAGACATATATTCAAATTTAGTTCGAGTCGGTGTATTTTAAAATGTGTTTCCACCAATGTAATGAAAACAAAAAATTAAGTGGTATTTATTCATTTTGTTCAGATTTCGGAATCTGGGTCAAAAAGATCTTAACTATAATTATTGCTAAATTATATTTTAAATTTAGTGTTACAATCTAATATATTTCCAATAAAAATAAGAGTGGTAGGATCTATTTTTCACCTTCAAGTCAAGAGTTCCATTATCCCCCTGGCACCTGACTGCAACTTTTCGCGAGATGACTCGTATCAGTAACTACCGATTATCTGAAATAGGTAATCCAATCCTTCGCTGAATACAAGGCCACAAATTACTATCCATTAGTGTTACGGATAGCTACAAATTACTATCCTATGTTATTTTCTCACATCAAAATAACAAAAAGTTCATATAGACCTGTCATAGAAGTGTAGTTTCAGAACTAAAGTCGTTCAAAGCATGATGAAACTACACTGCAACATGCGTTATTTCGAATACGAGAAATTGTGGCGTGGGGTTATTATCAGCGCAAAGATAGTCACACATACGCATTCCAAATACAGATATTTCAGCAATGTGCAATGACTGCGTAAGAGATTCCCAAATTTGCACTCAAACAGAATTCTCAGATATATGAATTAAAGATGGGTCCAAAGTAGACGAAAGGTAAGACTAGGCAGCAGCGAACATGTAATGTTAGTGGGAAATCGGAAGTGTTAGGGACCAACGTTACGCAGATAATAATGTTCGGAATAGCGCATACTGGGATATTGTCTCAGGGTATATTTCACGTTCCTTTTCACGTATGCATGTGAAACATTACATCGCGTTACGCGTTATTCCGAATATGTGGAACCGCGGAACAGACGGTGTCTTAAAACTTCTGGCTAATGACCACTACTCCTTGGTTTCCAGTTTTTGAAATAACGTGTGTTGCCTGGTCCTCCTTCTAAACCTATGAACTTGTGGCCACATGTCAATATGAACTTTCTCTTTTCTTATTTTGTTGTGAGGAATCGCCTCTTACAGTTTGTCGGTATACTTCATTAAGTATAAACTGTAACGTACCCATGTCTCTTTCTGCGTGTTGTCTTCCTATGTGCCTCTACTAGTGGCCTCTGTTGCGGTCAGCATGACGGTTAAGTTAGGACACCTTATGAAATAAAATTGCTAGTTTTACGTTACACTTACGTTCGTTAAGCTGAAGGAGATCGATGATTAAAGTAAGTCAATGATTATTAAATAATTAGTGGAATAACAATATGTGAAGAAACGGGTGAATCTCAAGAATACTCACGAACACGATGCTGTCCTCCACAAATTCTTCTGGCTAGAAACGACACAAGTTAATAATTCGTAAGCGAAGAAATTTAATGAAATATTGTTAATCTGTTTTCACGTTGGAAAAGAAACTTTACTTATGCCTTTTCGTTGTACTTTTTTAAATATCAGTATTTCACTTTCCTGTCTTTTTTAGAGTGGTATGATCTTAGTTCATACGTATGGTGTTATTTCGAAGTACTTATATTTCATGCACATGCACTTATAGAATTTATTTATTCAATTATTAAGAGAAAAAATCATCCTTCACTTCATAGTCAAACTTGGTATGCTTAGCATGCCCTCATAAAGAAAATATACTATTAACATGCTGAAAAGTTCAAAAAGCTCAGCTACAATAATTTTCCATTGGCTAGTTTGATAACGACAATCTTTTCTACTTCATTCATGTTAGTGAGTCTGCAACATGTTTGTGCCTCACTTTATATCTTTGTTTTCCTGAGTTCGAAGTGAACTGTCCTGTCTATAGGTTTCGTCGCAGGGTACTCACATTTCTTTCCACATTCTTATTACACCAATTCTTCCATCATTCACTTGCATTGATCATCTGTCTCCCTTAGCCTAAAGGTTATAATAGTGGGACGTTAAACTAAGATTCCACTTTATTTCGAAGTGAATGTCTCCTGTGCAACGAAAGGGAAGGGATGGGGGCAACAAGTATACAAGAATTTTTACCCGCAATACTTTACTTCTGAGTATATACGTAGATTAAGGGGAAATTTGCAAAGTTTCTTTTTAATAATGTTTCAGTTCTTATGAATACGAAAAATCTTACAGATATCCTATAATTTTAGTGATCGCACAGAGTCGTGAACCTTGACGATCTACCAAATTCACCATCTAATAGAACGTGGGGTATGCTCCGGTCGTCAAATCCATCCATGGAATTTAGCCAATGTCGTGTCTCATATACTACGGAGAACATCTCCCGAGGATACAGTGTTGACGAATTCACGCTAAGTTTCGTTTTCTTTATTTTTTTGTTGTTGTTCTTGTTTTATATTTTTATTATTATTCTTACTGTTTAATTCGAATAATTGTTAATGTTCGTGTTATAGTTCTTTAAGTACTGTTTTCTATCGCTCGTTGCCCATGTATTCTAAGTTTGGCAACATTGTTGGTGCACTTATGTTGTTTCACATTTTCTCAATTATGCGTTCGGATGGCAGCTCCACGAATCATGCCAAATTATTCTGACGCGCCGTCACACGTGAGGCAAAGCAGTTTTAGGATTGGTGTAGAGCCCAGGCTTCATGAGAGTCCTCACGATCACTAGAAACGAAACGAAAATAATTTAAAAATACGGAAAAAAAAAGGAAAGAAAAGAGAATGAGATTCGATCCAGTATCAAAATGCTTGGCGAGTTTGTCTTCTTTTGCTCTATTAATTCATTCACAGGGACTATGTTGAAAGAGTCTGCTACTTTACACCATACACTGAACTTTTCGAGCCGTAGCGCATCGCTTCGAGCCTCAAGAGAAGGAAAGAAGACGAAATCTTGATTATAAATGCTCATATTTGTTTGGGAATCTACGCGGTAGGATTAAGCCGATAGATTCAACATTTTATTTCCTTTCGTCCCTACCTAGCTCCTGTAATGGAAATTCTCAATTTCCTGTTGCTACTACAAAAATTTCTCAAAGCACGTGTGCCAAGATTCACTCAATCGAGCTCAGTTTGGTATTCGCTTATAATTTTATTTTTTAAAGACATTTTCATATAAGGAATGTTTTCTATCATCTCCACTTACCAACCATTCAACTTTAGCCAAAGATGGAAGGAAAAATATACCAAATGCGAAAAATCGTGAACTACAGTACAAGGGCAAGATTTAATTACCATAGATGTACGTATGTCAATAAGAGTGCATGATGAAGTAAAGCAAGTATGCACAAGTTCCCGTCGTAAACGATGTAACATGAGTGTGGGAAAATCTTATGCGGACATACTAGAATGCGATGGCAGGAGGAGGCCCCGACGGGAAAACAGTAGACAAATATGGATTAGGAAAGTACAACGAATTAGGGAAAAGAGTAATCACGTGTAGTATGAAGAAAATATAATACTAGCACACACAATTCAAAAAACGTAAGGTACTATTTATATATGGAAAATGCCAGCAATCAAAAGAGAGAGATTGCATAGGGTAGAAAGGGGGATTTGGGAGGTGTTTTTGTCAACATTCTTCCCCCCCTCACAGTTTATAGATGTTTTTCTAGTTTTTAAGAACTGATTGTATGTCTCAAGTTCTTCTGCACCTACTGTGGTAGTGGTAAGCTTTCGGCATCTTTACTTTTGATGCTGCAACATTTTTATTTTTCCACCCAATTATCCCCAAGGATTCTAAAAGATTAAAGCCACTGAAAGTATACATAAACCCTTGGGAGTGATGGGTGTAAATAAAGAAAACTCAAGCTTACATTTGGTGTATATAACTTGTATTCCACTTAAAAACTAATAGTTTTATGTGTTCTAGAAAAAATATACCTTTGTTTACGCAAAATACAGAGTAATTTATTTCTAAATTTCAAAGATATTATGCCCTTTCAAGCCTTCCAGTTATTGTTTGTAGCACAGTATATTGTCCTGTGAACTTAATCCAAAATATATCACATACGAAAAAAACTATAAGCGACCAAAACTTTGGCCGAAAACGTAAAACAATAATAATAATAATAGCAAAATCGAGAGATATTCAAACAAATATACGAGGAGGTAATAAGACTAACGCTAAATAACTATAAATTATTTCAGCAGAACATGTGTTGGAACTCTGGATTGATAGACAGGCCCTAATTTACAGCATCAGCACTATTGGCATACGCAACAGCCACTGGAGGCCTAAGTTGAACAAAATAGCTTAAATCTCGCCTTCAGTGCGCGCGGTCCCGGGTTCGATTCCTGGTGGGGGCACTCGGTCGAAAAATGTAAAAAGCTTTTCAGGCCAGCCATGCTGAATGAAGTTTTCCTCATTCACCCAGTCAAATGCCGGGGTGGTACCTAATTTACAGGTCCCAGGCCGCTTCCTTCCTTCCCAAATACTTTCTTCCTTCCCTTCCCCAGATAGTGTGCTTGACGAGGGACATCATCCCTCATACGTGACGGGCTAAATGGCCTTAAATGCCGAAAGCCCAGAAATCTAAATCCTAAAAATAGCTTAATAAGCAGAATGCACTATGAAACAAAAATGTATACCACAAAAGACAGACAGCATCCAATGAATTCTAAGCAAAAACTGTTCACTTAAGGCATTCCACCCATTTACCCCCATATCATGAGAGACAAATTTTAACAAAATTTTAACTGCCTCACAGTGAGGATTCAAGATGGATGCTCTTCACGGCACCATCCATATGATGACTAACAGTAAAAATTCTGGCTCAAAACATTATAAGATGAGCGATTTATTGTGACTCAAACCAAATCACACACAAACCTGAAACTTGGTTTCAAATGTTATTTCTCAACCAAATCATTTTTTTTTTCATTACACCCCTTCAAAATTCATCTAAGCCTTTTCTTTTTCTGATCAACATCTACCCACCCAAAATTTTGGTGTAATTAAATTCCACAAAAATACTGCACACTGAAATGCAAAATATAAATTTTTAAAAAGTTTTTTGCCAAATTACCCCCAGCACATAATTCCCCCCATCTATCTTGCTTGTAAAAGAAAAGTTCAGAAACCGAATTAAGACCTTTACGTAGAAGTTACTCCAGAACAATGTGGACAATGACCAGAACTTAGTCGTGAGGAAGAGTGAACTGAAATTTAAAATGTTGTGGAGAAAAGAAAGAATATGGGAAACTTTATACAGACAAGATGAACACAAAAATTTAAGAGTTTCGCGAAATACGAGGGCCGTTCAATAAGTCCTTAGAAAAAGATTTTTAAAAATCATTTTGGGCATTTTTTTTTATTTTTTTTTTCAATATAATCTTTTAGCTCGTCACATTTTCCCCAGCGTTTTTCCAATTTTTTTAAGCCGTCCAAAAAGTAGGATTTCGAAAGGTCCTCAAAACAGGCATCTGCTTGGGTAATGACCTCCTCGTTCGACGTGAATCGTTTTCCGCCGAGCCATTTTTTCATGTTTGGAAATTAAGAAAAAAAGTCACTGGGAGCCAAATCTGTGAATATGGTGGATGTTGTAATAATTCGAATTTTAATTCCATAACTTCCGCCATCGAAACTGCGCAGGTGTGCATCCGAGCATTTCTTGATGAAAGATATTTTTTTCTCTTTGCCAAATATGTATGTTTTTTCTTTATTTCTTCTCTTAACGACGCATACTGCTTTTATCGTTTGCTCTTTTTCCAAGTAATTGATGTAGATGATTCTGCATGCATCCCATCATCTTGTTGGCCGATTTCACCGTGCTCGCATTCTTTGGAGCTGAACTGCCTTTAAAAACCCGCTGTTTCGACTGTTCCTTTGTTTTTGGAGTGTAGTAGTGTATCCATGTCTCGTCCACTGTTATGTATCGACGCAGAAACTCGTCGGGATCGCGACGATATAGCGCCAAACTAGCCTTCGAATCGATCGCACGCACCTTGCCGAGAAGTTTTCTACACCCAATTTTTCCTTTAAAATAGAAAACACTGAACCTTATGTTATGCCTGTGGTCTCAACTATTTTGCGCACTTTGATTCGTCGATCACTCAAAACCATGTCGTGGATTTTGTCAATCATTTCGGAGGAGCTCACTTCCACTGGACGTCCCGAACGATGTTCACCATTTGTGGATGTACGGCGTTTACTCATTTACCCAATTCTAAACCGTCGCAAACACAGGAGCAGATTGCCATGAACTTCATCTAACTCGACTTTGATCTCTTTCGGTGTTTAAATAGAAGTGTTAATAACCGCATCCAACTCATTTCTTTTAATCTTCCTAAATAAACACAAGTTTGTTTATTCAACCGACTATGACAACGAAACCACGTGACGATATGGCTGAAACTTCAACAACAGCCTAGTGAGGAATAACCCTTACTAAAAGCAAAAGGTTTTCAACATTACAAGTGTCATCTGTCGGATTTTCTACGGACTTATTGAATAACCCTCGTAGAAGGGCTGGGACTGAAATATGCAAACCAAATAATATAAGATATACGGAAGAAAAAAACAAGGAAATAATTTAAAGTAGGAAAAATGGAAAGCTCAGATCAATCGAGAGATTGCTAAGCAGGGTTGGCAAAAACCATGGTTTTTATTAAAAAAAAAAAAAAAGTTTATTTTTTGTTAAAACCCGGTTTTTTTTGGTTTAAACCAGGGTTTTTTGGTTTAAATAATTTGCTCTATGTATTTATATCACATATGGACATAAATAAGCTTATTTCGCTTTGGTGTTAGTATGCAATAACCGGGTTATGCTGGAAGGAGTCGCATAAGCTTAAAGCGGAAACCAAACCGCTTGTCGGGTTACATCCAAGAGAAATTGTCCTCCATTTGAACTCGAAACCGGGACTAATTGGCCACAAATGCGATACGTCTGCCGACTCACTCACGAAGGATTCCTGATAAAAAAATACGTTGGACTAATCTTCACATATTTGTTAATATAATCGTCAACAGTCATTTCAGAAGGACAAAAAGATAAACAATTGCACAAGTGGAACCATTATACAGAATTACATATGGACAATTTCAAAGTATTACAGAGTACAGAAGAACTAATTTAGTCCAAGTCAGTTCACTACGACTTTTATTGGTTCAAGTTAAAGAAATATAACGACTTACTTTGCATATCAGTAAGAAAAATGAATAAAGATACAAATTATTTGAGTCCACTTTGGCTCTGACACATTTATACATAAATAGTTACCAAAGATTCTTATGATTTCAATAATTGCCTCCAGTGGGGTTTGTATGACCCCCCCTCCCAAAAAAGTACGGCATTTCGATGTATTTTATAAATAATAAACAAAATTAAAACGAAACAATGTTTAGAATTTTACTTTGGTTGCATAACAATAATAACTATAGAAAAATCACAAAAGAAACATCCATAAAGTTACATAAAAAAGGTTGCTTTTGTGATATAATCTCTCCGAGTAATGAATGTGGAATTTAGGTCTGAATATAGTACGAGTAATATATGGGAGTGAAACGTGATAACCCACAAATGTGTGTTCATCAAGATTTTGCGAATAGTTACATTTTTACGAACATTTTTCGTTTTTTGGTTTAAACCACTTGGTTTTTTTAAAAAAAGCCAGCTGGTTTAAACCACTTTGGTTTAAACCAGCCAACCCTGTTGCTAAGCAAAGACGACGACGACTCAACAGGAAACTTTTAAACCTAGCTTTTCATGAATCTTCTAAAACCTTTATTCACCGTAAAATGGACCCAAGTGTTTAATTATTTTTCATTTAACCTTTCAATTAAAATCTGAAGTTGAATACTTACATTAATTTGAAAAACCTAGGACGACCAAGAAAACATTTTTTCTCTTATTGCACATAAAATGCATATATATAACAAATAATTACACTACATATCGTACTGACCTTAGTTTTATCTATCTTGGTCCCATCATTGTTGTTCCCTTTGACTAGAGCTGCTAGTTTTAAGAAGTGTGGTCTTTTAGGCTGTGGTTCTGGATCAGGCGAATGAGGCTCCAGCGCCAACGGAATTTTTGCAGTCTTCTCTGTAGCAACAGAAGTAGCTGGCCATGGGTTGGACACCGTCACCTCAACCATAGGAAGAATCGGACTGGACTACAAAGATAAGAAAATAAAAAAAAATTAACGTTTGAGAACGTCACACTTGCTAAAACAAAATTTCACTTTCATAGGCTATAAAACATTTCCCCGATTTGCAGTACACTGTGCTCTCTCCCCATAAAAATGAAAGAAAAAAAATAAAATTTTATCCTTTGATTTGTGATTTGCATAAGAAATTTTAATTCTAGGTTGAATCTGCGATCATATGTTTAAGTTTTCTGCTCAGCTTCATTCTGCACACGTGCAACTACTTAACCCCACTTTAACAAAGTGTTATTAAATTTTAATTCTGCACTTCACTGCAAATTCAACTGAACTTAGCACACAAACTACTGTGTTTACTAAAGAAAATTCTTTTACTGGATGAATAATAAGCATTTTTCTTAAATGAGAACATTTAGGATGGCTGTTTATAGTAACTGGCTAAACATGAAACAGAAATGAACAAAATGATTTCTTTATCTAGTAAGTTATATAATGCTTAATCTATTTTAATTTGTCCTTGTCTGGTACTGGTACTGTCTTCTTATTTCACATGGTATATCTTGAGCTCTTTACTTGATCGTTCCCTTACCTGATATTGTTTAGTAACTTACATGGATAAAAGTACAATCTGCAATAGTAATCAAAATGGAATGTTACAAACGTATTATTACTTAATTAATAATTAATAGTGTTTATCACGTATCAGAATCTGTAAGTCGTAAGAAAGACACAGTGACTCCCTTCCTTTGTAATTTTCAAAGCTACATTAAAAAAAAATCGAATGGAATGAAGTTAATAAAAGATAAAAATTTATATCAAGAAGAGTGTTTTGTTATAATTACGAAGAGGCGAACGCGGTATTTCTGCATAGGTGAGAAGAATAAACATTTTCTCTATATGACCCAATGATAAAAATTGCAGATAAGCTATTAAATCTGAAATACAGTTAGAATACGTTATACACAATGCAGGATAAAAGGAAACAAATTTGAGTCCTATTAACTGAAACAAATTTCCTATTTTACTTACAACCTATTCACCAACTGGGATTTAAGAATCTCCACATTATTCGAAAATTGCCAGACTGCGTTTAGAATTGAAGTATACCAGAAACCGAACTATGAGACCTTACGAATGAAAATCTATGTATTAATTCGACTACTCAGAAGTACAATTAAATTAAATATTCCCAGGTTTGGTTTCTGATAGAGACACACACTTCATTCGGCTACAGGGCAGAACCATCGAGCAGTGAATGAAGAAAACTGTGTTCAATGAAATTATTTTTCTACGTGTATTGCCTTCTTGATTTATTAATTTAGCCCGTTTCAAGAATAGCAAAGGGTTATAATACAACTAGCTGGCGACTTTGCCCTAGACCCCCATGTTAGCTCGGCCTACGGCCTCGCACCTCTTAAACCTACAATTCTACCAAATTTCAAGTTTCTTTTCCTACTTCAACTATCTAAAAGGTAAGATTTTATATCCGAAGAAAACGCCCATTTAAATAACACTGCAATTTCATCCCCCTTTAGATCTCTTAAAAATTACAAATATTCACTTTTGGCAATTTTCATGTGGGTTAGTCCCGGAAGGCTACAATCACGCCAAATTGTGTCATTCTAATCCTGCTGGAGGTGCTTAAACATTTTGGGGGTGTAGATGTCTCACATAAATAACATGGGAAAGATTTTTCAGATCCCCATAAAACCATTCTACAGTTCGAAATTTTTATTTTTGATGATTTACTTAGGTAACACTAATGAAAACCTACAAGCATACAGAATTTCAAGTGTTTATTCGAAATCCAAATACCTAAAACATGATATTATAAGTGCAAAAAAGGTCCATTTAAATAACACTGGGAATTTCTTCATTTCCCCTTTAGACTCCATAAAAATTTAAAATGTTCATTTTTGGCATTTTTTCTGTAGGTCAGTCTCAAAAAGCTACTACAACTATGCTAAATTTAATCATTGTAGCCCTACTGCAAGTGTCCAATAATTTTGGGGTGTAACAGGTGTCCCATGTCAATAATATGGGAAAGATTTTCCAGTTACCCATAAATCCATTCTAAAGTTGTTTTTTTTATTATTATTATTATTATTTTTGGCGATTTACTTAGTTAACGCTAACGAAAGAGTACAAGCATACCGAATTTCAAATTTTTATTTCAATTCCAAGTACCTAAAACTTGAAATTATAGGTCAAAAAAAAAAAAGACCCAATTTAATAACATGGAGAATTTCTTCATTCCCCCTTTAGACCCCTTAAAAATTAAAAATATTCACTTTTGACAATTTTCCTGTAGGTTAGTCCTGAAAAACTACAACCATGCCAAACTTTCCACGTCAACCGGACGTACCCCTTTATTTTATGTTACTTCATGTAGTTTTATACAGTATATATAGTTAGGATAACAATAAAAAGAAAACACCCAAGCTGGGTGTTGGAATATATCGCAGTAGTAGGTGCCAGCTCATGACAATATAAAATTTTATTGTTAAAAGAAGAAAAAGGATTATATAAACTATTCTATATTATATTGTGTTTTTGATAGATTTTGCAGCATTATAATAAGTAATGGTTCTTATATTTAAAATTTATATTTGCATTATAATTTATCTCAGTTCATGTGGGAGGTATTAAAGCGCACTCTGATATTTGTTAATTGGTGTTAAAATTATTTGGTACACATTATTTATATAAGATAAAGTTTAGGTGTTGATGGCCTAAAAAAACAAGCCTAACATTAAAAGTAGATAAAACTGCATAAATAACTTAGGAGCAGTAACCCATGAAATTATCGACATTTTAACATTGGCGCAGTCCTGCTTGAAACGGGTCTGTTTCATTCTTATAACTTTTGGGAATCGGCTCACGAGAATTGCTATGAAGTTTGATAAAGGAAGTAAGTTTAACTGCAGAAATAAAGTTCAGATCGACCAGATGCATAAAGAGAAAGATGATATCCGAAGCATGTGTAGATATCGAAGCTTTGTGCTTAGAAAAAATGAGAGCTAGGTGTTCAAAAGGAGCTGGAAGCTCAGTGCTTCAAAGGAGCTTAGTGGTCAGTTTTAAGGAAGCTTAGTACTCAAAAGGAGTTTAGTGCTCAATTGTTTCAAGGGAGCTTAGTGCTCAAAAGGAGCTGGAAGCTCAGTGCTTCAAAGGAGCTTAGTGCTCAGTTTTAAGGGAGCTTAGTGCTCAAAAGGAGCTTAGTGTTCAGTTGTTTTAAGGGAGCTTAGTGCTCAATAGGAGTTAGATGCTCATAAGTTTAGAAGTAACTTAGTGTTCAAGAGAAGCTGTGTGCACAGAAATTGGAAGGAGCTTAGTTCTCTGATAAGACTTCGTACTCAGAATTATTAGCATGGTAAGTTGATTGCTAAAGAAGAACAGGAGTAGTGAAAAGGTTGACTTTCGATTTCGTCCAAGGAAGTATTAAATGGTTTATGTTATTTTGAGAAGACCGGGGGAAGATGTTGGAATATATCGCAGTAGTAGGTGCCAGCTCATGACAATATAAAATTTTATTGTTAAAAGAAGAAAAAGAATTATATAAACTATTCTATATTATATTGTATTTTTGATAGATTTTGCAACATTATAGTAAGTAATGGTTCTTATATTTAAAATTTATATTTGCATTATAATTTATCTCAGTTCATGTGGGAGGTATTAAAGCACACTCTGATATTTGTTAATTGGTGTTAAAATTATTTGGTACACATTATTTATGGTACCAAAATGATTGGTACCTAGAATAAAGAAACATTCTACTTCACTTTAGAAATTTCCTTAATGTCTGAGTAACAAAGCACATGCCATGATTCTTTAGTCAGTGCGATGATAACGCATGTGAAGAATGTCAAAGCTACCTGAAGGAATGCACATAACAGCATATGAAATAATTTAATGAAGCGGAATATATGCATTGTTTAGAGTCTGCAACACGGCTACATGAAGAATTTCTACAGTTTATAAGAGGCATGCGGTAATAAGACTGTACTGAAAGGAAAAACTGATTAGGAAATCATTATGCGACTGTTCTATTATAAGTCTTCCTAGATATGGGGGGTAAATACTACTCAATGCAAGAGAGAGAAAAAATATTATTAACTAGTAAGTGCAATGTGGAAACAGAGCTCTAAACATGAATAATTATTTACAAAGATACTCTGAACCCAAATTTTGTGCATCACAGAAGTTTAATTTGAATACTCACGCTATTTTCTTTTCTTTGCTTTTTAGCACCTTGATTTATACACAATTACTATTCTCTTCTCTTTGAGATAAACTTGGAATCTAATGGTTTAACCTCGATAATTTCTTCAAGTCTAGTTAAATATCCCTTGTTGCCAAAATATACTTGCATTAAACACAAATACTGATGTTATGTGCCACAGAATTTAATATTCACAAAGTGCGTGACATTTAAATACATTTCAAGCAGAAACCAGTAAAATCAAAATATTGGAACTCCAGTTTCTTTCTAAGGGAAGAGAATACTTCTCCATAAATTCATAAATTAATAGGCTAAGAATAAATAAATAAGGAGTTTTGTTTCTCAGTGTGAAACTGCAGTAGACTTCCAAACTATGGAAATTAATACTCAAACTTGTAGTAGTATATTTGTAACTACTGGTTGTAATAGGTTATTAACATCAAAGATAGAACCTATTCCTCTGGCTTGAATCCATATCAGAAAGCAATTACTCGCTGCGAATTATAAAGGTTGAAACCAGAAATGGTTAATTTGAAACACCAGGTTTGAATAGATGTTAAGGGTGGAGATAGAAACTGTCCTTGGAAATCTGAATGGATTACAATAAATTGCATCTCGGTATCTCTTACTGTTTTTGCTCTACGGAAATCAGTATTGAAACCGGAAGTAGTAGTAAATTTCAACCAATTCCGGTTTTGGTAAAGTTTTGCGGGTTGTGATAGTAGGCCTATGTTCCCTAGACACACTGAATCGAATGCAAAAAAAAAAAAAAAAAAAAAAAAACCAGCTTGTAGCTATATGTTACCATTTTTGTTTTATGGCGATAAACGTTGAAACCGGAATTCTTAATCCGGACAACTTTCAGTTTGAATAGAGAGTTAATGGAGAAGGTGGAACCTATTCCTAGGACGCTGAATTAACTGGGGGGGGGGGGGGCAGCATCTCGATATCTGTTACCGTTTTTGCTCTGGGTGATTCCACGAAAAAGGGAAATTTTCTGTCACGGGCATTTCTTCAAACTACTACTAGAAAGAATCACCTCATTTTTATTTTGTTTGGTAGTAACCGTCACAAAGTAGGTATGCCATGTATAACAGTTCGCAAATATAACACGAAACATACGTAAAAAATTAATTATTACCCAATTTCTCAACACCGTGGGCTGTCACAGACTATAGTTGACTGATTTTAATCAATAAATTACAACTGAAGTCGCAAATCAAACATCATTTAATGGTAATTAAATGGAAGAGAACACTTCAATGTTTCGGTTTTGTGGAAAGTAAACCTTTATAACGATTATTTTCGAAAGCTTGACTATGCTTCGTTTCTGTCACCTCTATTTCGTCTCAACTCCATGACAATAGAAAAAATTATCATTGCTCTCAACATATAGCATGGTCGTACACATTGGCAACACCCACAAGAAGACAAGGCAGGCATGTTTGACTGAAGAACAGAAAAAGTTGTGTGCATGTGTTAAAAGCTATAGGAAAAATATTTGTGTGTGTGGAAAGCAGGTGCATATATTAATTGATACTCAACACCATGGTATTTATTACTGAATGTATTTGTATGGTATATACCTTCTTTTCCTTGAGGAACCTACGCCTTAACGTAGAAAATTCGTACACAATTACTCACATGTACTGCCGAAAAAGTGGGCCGGTAAAGATAAATTATATTCGATTTTCTCAACTCCATGGTTCTCAACTCCATGTCCATCTGAAAACTAAGGAATCCACGGTGTTGAGACAAGTTCACGGAGTTGATAATCCTATAGTGTTTGTTATGCTCATGCTCTTCCAAATATTTGTTCTTTAAATATATTGGTAGAAATAAAGCTCGTTTATGGTCTAGTGGCTAGTATGCTCGCCTTTCGTGCGTGGTTCTGGATTTGTTTCCCGGTGGAAGCTCAAAAATTAATAGTGTTTACTTCGCACAGTGAGGCAATTGAAAAACTCATTTGAGTAGAGATGTACTGAAACCTGATCAGGCAGACCATCGCAACGGTCGTAGGAGCCGACACGCTGACCACGTGTCATTCACACTCAAAGGCCGGCTGATGGGTCCTAGCCCATTTAAGGAGTGTTTCGCGGAAGTTCAGATTTGGGGCTGTCAGGTAGCCGGAGGTAAAACTTCAGTCAAGTCAAGATGGATGGTATCTGTTTTTAACCTATTGAAGTCTCAATCTTATGATCAACTAATTGTTTTCTTTTCAGGGATTGTCGAAGAGTCTGAGGGCAATATACGGACAGTCAATTTTATGACGCGGATCGGGAAGAATTTCTCCTGGCCTACTAAACCTGACGTTTAAAAAGCGTTGGCAGTTGTCATTCTGTGTAGACTAGAACAGCCCTTCCCTGTTTCCTCAATACATTTCCTTCATTGGAGTGGAAAATGAGGGCTACTTAACAAAGAACATCGAATTATCCAAAGAAAACAGAAATGATGAGTGCCTTACACTGTCATTTAGTGTGCATTATACAGGGCGTTTCAAAACAATACCGACAACGTTTGGGAGGTGATTCCTAACACCAAGATAAGATAAAAAGTATAGACCAATCTGGGTGCACAAATGCTTCCTTTCGCAGTTATAGGCTGCCGAAAACATGAAAAAAATGAACTTTAAAGGTCCATAGCATAAAACTATGGGACCTACAGTAGTCGGTTCAGACTTCACTTAGGAATTAGTATGTGCGCTATCCAAATATCCATGTTTCGGAATCTTGCGGTACTTCCACAACAACTTTTATAGTAGTTGGTGAGTACTTCAGATTATACGCCCGTAGCCAAACTCCCTCTATAAAAATTGCTTCGTGAGTACCTCAGGATTCTGAAACATATTTTTGGATAGTGCACATATTAGTTCCTAAGTGAAGTCGTGACCCGACTACGGCAAGTCTCATAGTTTTGGAGCTATGGACCTTTAAAGTTCATGTTTTCGGCAGCCTATAACTCCGAAAGGAAGCATTTGTGCACCCAGTTGTCTATACTTTTCGTCTTATCTTGGTGTCAGGAATCAGCTCCCAAACGATGTGTGTATTGTTTTGAAACACCTTGTATATATACCAAATATACAAATACACTTACCAAATGTTGAAAAAGTATTGCACTTTCGACGTGTTGACTTGATCACACAGAGAAGACAGACGGTTTGCATAAGCTCAGAAAACAAATGAAGTAGACAATAGACAGGTTTAGTGACTACTTCATCTGTTTCGTAAGCTTATGTGAAAAGTTTGTCCTCTCCATATGATAGGCAACAAATTGAAAGCGCAATAATTTTTCAATATTCCATAAGTGTATGTGTGTTTCTTTTTTTCTTGGAACCTTCATTAGATATATTTTCATATGTTTGCAGTATTTTCTGGAGTATTTTTGTATAACAAATTACGCGTCATCTAGTTTGTTAGAATTTTATTCAACATAAGGAGAATAGTTCTAACTTACAAAAATTATTGGAAAATTATTTCAATTTTTATGTAAATTATAAGCTTAATCACTTATAAACCAAAACTTATCACCCAGATGTATCACGTTTCTCAACTCCACAACAATTTTCAACTCCGTGTTAACTAATCTCAACTCCGTGACCTATGGTCTCAACTCCGTGGGTGCTGAAAGGTTTATTATTTTTTATTTACTACACCAATAACAATTCAGCTCTGCTAATTGTAAGTGCATGTGATATTTTTATCGAAATAGGCGACCATCAACGGAACAAAAATTTTCCAAGTGAAAATTTCTCTTTTTCGTGGAATCACCCCTCTATGAAAGTCAGTATTGAAACTGGAAATAGTAAAGTTCTACAACTTCCGGTTTTGGTAGTGTGTTGCGGGTTGACAATATGCTCTCTTGAGATATTCAATCGATTGCAGCAAACGGCTTGCCGCTATCTAAAATTTTTTTGTACTATGGGGATGTACTGAAACCTCAAATGACTAATTTGAACCACTTTCAGTTTGAATAGAGGGTTAATTATTACGATGGAGCCTATTCTTGGGACAATTAATCGATTGCAGAAAACCGCATCTCGATATCTTATCGTTTTTGATGTGGAAATCTGTATAGAAAACGAATATTAAATTTTAACCACTTCGAGTTTGGTGGTGTGTTGAGATAGTCATGGTACATTTTCTGAAATGATGAATTGTTTGAAAACCCGCTTTTCGCTGTTACCGTTGTCGTACGATGGCGATAAACGTTGAAACTACAAATTTGAAGCACTTTCGGTTTGAACACAAAGGAAGAGATGGAACCTGCTCTTAGGACGCTGAATCGATTGCAGAAAAACCGCATCTTGATATTTCTTACCGTTTTGCTCTCAGACTTGTCGACAGGCGGATGGACAAAGCCTTTCTGTAAGACTTCCGACACTTGTGCATAGCATAGTTTGGAAGTCTACTCAATATCCTTAAATAATCATAAAGGTGTGTACACAAAGCAGGTTAAATGGCGTAAAAAGAAACCTGTTACAAAGCAAGAGCATACTTAATTGGCTATTACTCTACCTCATAGTTCGAATTATACAGACATTGTGTGTTCTATTTTGCTCTTAGCTCCACTGAATTTTTCAAAGCTTCCTTTCTGTTTGTTCACTAAATTATAACCAATTTGTATGTTTAATAGGCCTGTGATTCAATGGTAGAGCGTTCACCTCTGGTGAATGGGGTTTTTAGTTCGATCCCAGCTCGCGCTGTTAACTTTCTGGTGGACAAACGCCGTGTGCGTGGGCCTTCTAGGGGTTCTCCCGTTTCCTCCCACTTTCTTCTTCCACCATTTCATTTATTTCTCATCATCGCAGTCTCCTTTAGCCTAGTCGGCATAATCGAGGGACGTAAATATTAAAGATTTCATTTCATTTCTTCTTATAATCAGTTCTCGAAGTCAGCTTTTATACATTAATTGATACTATGATATGCCTAGCGACAGTGTTGCCCAAGAGACGAGAAATTTCGCGAGTCTTATGGGGAATACTAATTCACATAAGCATTAGATTCGGAAGAACACTGTTTTAGTATTATATGATTGATAGTATAAAAATTACAAATTGATAACTTAACTGTACGAACATAATGAAAATCATTTATCAACGTTTAAGGATACGCAAGTTATTACATAATAAATATGGTTTAAATATTATATCACATCCTTCGTGGGCTTCTAGTGACACCGAAGGATGAAATTAAGAAAAAAAAATCAGGACCTATTTTTTTTAACAAGATTTACAAAGCGTGACGATTTTTTTTTCGAGACGAGATGAGAAAAGCTTTTCGAGAATCGAAACGAGAAATAATTCTACAAGAATCGAGATGAGACAAGAAAATCTCATTTCTCGTCTCGTGGACAGTATCCATCGGCCGGACTTTTAATGCTTAGAGATAAATTCGAACAATTAAATAAGTATGCGCTACATGCAATTAAGACGCTACACGCACACAAGATTTTGAACAAAATTTTCAGACTGTCTAAGATTAAAACAATGAAAATACAACTCAAGGAAGTTGCAATTCACTGAATAAAAGGAGTATGGAAAACTTCGTCTGACAGTAGCAAATTTGTATGCCTCCCACAGTTTGTTGGAATCCGATCTGAAAGAAAGGAAATTACAGTAACTGATATGCCAAAGAAGAAGGCCATAAGAGGAAGAAAATTCTATGATTACGGCTCGCACAACAGGTTTTACACAGTGAAGGTAACCCACCCTGTAACAGGATTTCCACTCCAGTGATTCAGAATGAAATCGATATACTAATGTTACTCTGAAACACTGTTCAACAAAGCATTTTGATCGTACGACAGAAGCGAAGAAAGAAAAATAAGATTAGCAAGGACATTACAAAATCTAATTTCCGTCATCTTACAAGTGCTGAATTCCTAAGATTATTGAAGTATGCTTTCATAAGCATACAATGCACATACTATAACATTATGTGACAATAAATCACGGCACAATAACAGCATTCCACATTAAAACATTTACAAAGAGAAACGAAAGGAAACTAAATAGTTTTTACGATACCTGCTTATGTTGTTGATATAGGCTGAATTTTAAACCTCACCAATGAATATATGCTCTTCGGCATCCCCACTGTTATCATAGGAAATATTCTATAAGCTCTCTGAGTTGCAAATATCAAAGCACACAACATCAATATACTACTTTAAGAAATATTTTTGAATGATTTCATTAAAGTCAATTATTTGTATCTACTAATCACACTTCTTAATTCCATCTGTCGACTTCACTCAATACAGTATTTAAGTTCTTTTGATTCTTTGACCTAAGCCTGTCCTTGACTTCGAAGCCTCGTAATTACAATGCAAAATTGATTATTGGATTCCCGCAGGCGTAGGTCACCAGATAGTGCTCTCGCTTCGGAATATTCCGAGCTCAAATTATGCAACCGGAAATTAAAGTATGTCCAAAGAGTTTCCTATCCCCCCCCCCCAAGGTGAATGCTGGAAGAGTCCCTTTAAATATAAGCCCTGGTAGACTTTACATTTCTTTCACTTTTAATTGTTTCACACTCGTACCTAAAATTTAGGCAATAAATAAAACAATTTTACTGCACTTCTTTGCAAGAGCCAACAATGCACTAAAATTAATATCTTTCTTGATTTATGTTTAAACGTGTTGAATATCTGCGTTGTTTCTTAAGTTCATTGATTTATACGGGGAATATTTCTGTTTTCTTTGAAATCAACGAGGATTTCATAAGAGTTTTTCTTCAAATATATTTAAATGTCCCTAATTTAGATATATTAATTTGATTATATTCAATATATTATATTAGACTGTATGGTTCAGAGGACTGGACATTGCGGAAGTTAAAGAAGAAATATTTAGAGAGCTTCGAAATGTAGTGTTGGGGGAAGATGGAGAAGATAAAATGGGCAGATAGAGTAACAAACGAAGATGTTTTAAAAAGGACATAATAGAATAGGACGCTTTTAGCTAGGGATGGTATCGAGACGAGACGAGACGAGACTTTGCACAGTCTCGGTCTCGTCTCGGTTTAAAAATAGCTGTCACGTCTCGAGTCAAAAATCGCCGTCTCGGTCAACAATTGTCTCGATCTCGGTCTCGGTCTCGAAGGCCAAATCTCGGTCTCGTATCGGTCTCGTCTCGAAAGTCTCGAAATAAATAGGTGAAATTAAAATTGTAAAAGTATTATTATTGTAAAGTCTGTCGTTTCTGCTTCTTATTTTTGGCCTTATTCTTGACTTAGAATTATAGTATGTTGTACTTCTTCAGAGCTAATTTGCTAGTGCTGATGCCTTCCATGTGTGTGTTCTAGTTTCAATCATCAGTGGGTATATCATATCTGGGATAAAATTCTAATAGTAACCTATATTTCAGTTTCAGCACAAGACTTTCTTATATGGTCTCAGTACTGCCTATACAATTAAACTCTATTAAATTAACTTCAATACTATACAGCATAGGTGTCCAAACTCGCGAGCCCGACGCTCGTGAGCTCGGCACTCACGCTCAACCGGGCTCGGCCTTAATAATTGAGCGCGAGCCCGAGTGAGCCCGAGCCCCAATGAAATAAGTGAGCGCGAGCCCGAGCCCACTTTTGAGATTATTGAGCGCGAGCTCCAGTGAGCGCGAACCCAATCGAGAGAAGTGAGTGCGAGCCCGAGTGAGCGCGAGCTCAGTTAACAGAAGTGAACGCGAGCCCGAGTGATCGCGAGCCCAGTTAAGAGAAATGAGCGCGAGCCCAGTTCAAAGAAGTGATCGCGAGCCCGAGTGAGCGCGAGCCCAGTCGAGAGAGATGAGCGCGAGCCCGAGTGAGTGCGAGCCCAGATAAGGTTAGTGAGTGCGAGCGCGAGGAGCGCGAGCCCAGTTGGGAGAAGTGATCGCGAGCGCTAGTGATCGCGAGACCAGTTGAGATTAATGAGCGCGAGCGCTAGTGAGTGCGAGCCCAGTCCACAGAGATGAGCGCGAGCCCGAGTGAGTGCGAGCCCGCGCTCACTTCACACTCACGTGGACTAATTTGCTTTAGAGTCAAAAAATAGGAAATTCATTCCATGTGCAGAATTGTAAAGGAAGAATTAAACAACTTTACAAAATGAAAAATCACATTCTTGAGGTCTAAGCTGTCATTTTATTGTCCAGAGGACTTCAAACACCTTTCGATAGTGAACCGACTCTTTCATGGCTATTATGCTGCCGTGTCGTGACAAAACGCTGTAACTTAAGCGGAGAAGTTTTGCGAAAATGAGCCGTAAAGTTTTCGTTCGAAAATGTGATCTGTATCGTGTAGAACCAGTGTAACTAGGCAATAATGGTCAACCAATCAATTTTCACCAAATTTAATCACACAACATGCATTTACGTAACATTACATGTAACCACATGTTTCCAAAGTCAAGATACACTGGTTCTACACGATACAGATCACATTTTCGAATGAAAACTTTACGGCTCATTTTCGCAAAACTTCGCCAAAGTTACAGCGTTTTGTCACGACACGGCAGTATGAGAGAATGGTATTTGGGGCAGGTATTTGTAGTTTTTGTTGTTTTAGTAACAACTTCTATGACCCAAGCTTTGTGTGTGTGTGTGTGTGTGTGCGAGATCATAGAATAAGGAAACTATTTGACCTTGCAAAGTAGGAAATTTATTTACTAACAACTATTAAAATGAAATGAAATCTTTAAGTTTTACGTCCCACGGTTATGCCGGTTAGGCTAAAGGAGACGGTGATGATGAGAGATGAGTGAAATGATGGAATGAAGAAAGTGGGAGGAAACGGGAGAACCCCGAGAAAACCCACGAGCACGGTGTTCGTCCACCACAAAGTTCACTTGGCGGAGGCTGGGATCGAACCCGGGACCCCAAACACCAGAGGTGAACGCTCTACCACTGAGCCACCGCGCCCCCTAACAACTATTGAAGCTATGCGTTCATAGAAAAGTCGAGCGAAATAATTATGTATTATTTAATTATAGTTTCTTTAAATCCCAATAAACAAGAGTAGCTCTTAAGAATGTTGATAACTTGCATCATAATGGTTATTCAGCCCATTAATTTATATGAGGAAACAGAATTTTAGCCAGTTAATTTTCCTGACTACTACTTCTTGAGATCTTTAAATGCATTCTATGCGAAATTTAACCACTGTATTATGTAATTTTAATATATATAAATAAAAACTAAAATAATATTACATTGAATATTTTTAAAGCAAGGAACCCTTAAATAGGCCAGAAGAAGAAATTAGTAAAATTGAATGAGTAAAATCTCGTCTCAATTTACTTAAAAGAAAAATACTTCCTCATATAAGTCAATGGGCTATTAAAAAAAAGAAAGATAACAATTCATCCAAAAAAATAAATTAAAACACACACACACACCTCATTAAAGTCTTTTTTCGAAAGCTACCCTGAAACGATGGCGTGTCGTTTGTTGCAACCAGAGTTAAAAGTGAAGGAAAACACGGGGGACGTCATCTCCTCACTTCCAAAAATATCTATGGCGTCCCTCCACTTCCTAAAAAATATAGTGGACAAAGATAGGCACAAGGGATGACATGACGTCATGCGTTCCCCAACCTTTTCAGATCAATGTTTACCCCTGGTTACAACTCGATTTTGATGTTGTTTGACAATATTTTCATTGCGGATTTATCAAAACTTATTACCGTGAAGATTAGCACATACCTGACGAAATATCTAAGGGTTGCCAGGCACTTATTCATATTGATTCACTGTGAATAAGTGGTAAGTATTCTCACCTTTCAGACGAGCGAGATCTCATATAACCTCACTAATGAAAAAGAATATTAAGAAACCAACAAAGACAAAACATTCTAAATTTCACGATAGCTTCGTAAATTGAAGTAATAATATTATTTCCTCTTTTAACGCAGTTCTTAATATTACCTTATTTTATATAAGTTCTATTTTCCGTTATGTTACGCCAGCGTTTCCCAACCTTTTTCAACTTGCGGCACACTACAGATGTAATTTGAATTCTCGCGGCACACCAGTATTATATATACATATATATATATATATACATATATATATATATATACATATATATATATATATATATATATATATATATATATATATATATATATATATATATATATATAATTACTGTTATTATTTGTAAATATAAAATACCGTGGTGGTATTTTTCTGTGATTACTGATCATCTTCTTACAGAGAAGAAAGCTCGATCACTGGTTTTTCCCCGTGGTAAATCATTATGCTTATTTTTCAATTTAATTTTAGGACTCGGGTTTTTAAAAATCCACTTTCTCTTTCAAAAACTGTATCTAACCTTTCACTAAAAAGGAAGATCACTAAATAACGAACAAATAAACAAATCTCCTGTACCTTTAAAACACAAATGTAGGTACAGTAATTTGTATGCATGTTTGCTTTGTTGAATTTACTGAATGATATGTTAAAATTTCAAGTTACGAAATAGTCTGCAATAATAAAGAAGCAATAATGGTCATGACAATGATAAATACGTTTTTCAACATTAAAAATGTACAGAAAAGTAACACAGTATGAAACTCAAAATTGTAGATTTATAGTAGAGTTTCATAGTAATGTGAAACACAAATATACATTTTCCCCTATGTCTTGCAATTTGGTTTCTATATAATTAATAATTTGTTTCGATTTCCTCGCGGCACACCAGCGGCCCGTTCGCGGCACACCAGTGTGCCGCGGCACACCGGTTGGGAAACGCTGTGTTACGCCATTAAAGAACCAACCGGTTTTTAATATACATAAGGAAATGTACAGATGAATTGAAAACTAGAACCACAATACGCTTACCATTTTCGAAAGTATTACACATAACTTCTTGACTCAAACTGCTGTTGTGACGTAAATTTCATTCATAAACATCTTTATTGAGCTTTCATTAACTTCTAATTTTCTTTGGTATTGTTTTAACAAAATACAGGCTATAATCAACGCATACTTTCAAATTTTCAGTTTTAATACTCTTAAACTTGGCCTAAATTAAGAAATATTCATATTTAATATATTTTAGCAGGACAATATGCTTTCAAATACATAATTTAAAGTAGTGGTTGCTCCTGAGGGAAGTCACAAAGTTAAAAAATTAAAGTTTTCTTGCTTCAAAGTAAGGGAAAAAGTAATCTAATGGACTTAGAAGATGAAGGCCTGAATGGGGACACTATTGTGGGACTCCCGGTTCCAGAAAAACAAGTAAAGAAATCGCATTAAGACTATATCATCCTGGTATTCATTGAGGTGTCATATCACTCACTAGGCCTATTTTTTCATCAGAAGTTGCAGACGTAAAGAAATAAAGAAACTACTGCAGAATTAACTTTAGAAAATATTTCTTGTTTGTTAATACAAACTATTCACTCCCTCAAATTCTAGATAGAGGCCAACAGGCTATACGCTCCCTTGTTTATGTTCGTGGATGTACATGTATTACAATATGTTATTGTGAGTATTTCACAAGCCAAGAGTAACAGAGCCATCTAACAGTCTGATGATCACTTGGCCGAGGGACCCGCGAGCAGAATGTATTAATTGCATGTATTACTTGCAGAATTTAGTCATAGGAGCCATACTGGTTTCCACAGGGGAACATTATGCTTCTAAGACGGCACTGAATAGTAGATTACACTCTAGCGCGGGACCCGGCTGGGAACAATCGGTCCAATCCACTGAAGTCCGGCCCTGATTGTTGTATACATCAATTAATATAGTAGGGAAGTTTTCTTCTTTTAGTTTGAAGCAACAAAAAGTGTTTTAATTTTTATCCGTGTTACTTCTCTCCGATTAAAAGTACATTTTAAAAAAATTAGAAAATATTTTTCTACTTTTCCTTCTCTATATATATAACAGTTATTGCTCTGGAGGTATACACTACCAAAATTTCTCAAAAATCTCTAATTTTTAGTGCTTTGATTAGCACATCTCTGTAGGACAGGCCGGAACTCCTGCAAGTATTACTGGAGCCTATGAGACCATTGACATTGAAATATCCTCTGAAGCACTATTATTTCGTTGTGTTACATTCAAACCGATATAAAGGGATCAGAGAAAGTTCCCTTTTACTTTTTGGTTTGCTTTTAGCTTCCGCAGAGGTAGCTGTTTTATTATAAAATGGTTTTAACAAACACTTAGAGTCACTGATATCAAATCCTGTTACTTCCTTTACCAAACGTTTAGCAGATTTTCGGGAAACGTTTAGCTCTTGTTATTTTAAGTTCTGTCATTTCACGAATGTTGAATACCTGTAATGTCTCCCTAAATTTCTACTTCTAATTTTACTTCTAAAGCTGTCTTCTCACAAAAATATAAATAAATAAAAAATTAAAACCTAAGAATCTGTGTGTTAGTTAAAAACAAGAGATATCTATGCGTAATGTGGGTGTTGGACATACGCTCACCGGCAAAAAGCTCACCGGACATAAGCTCACCGACAGTCTCATATTACAGGGATGGACAAAAGCTCACCGATAGCAAACATAAGCTCCCTTGAGGGACTTGTAATAAAATTCACCGAATATTGAAATTCAGGTGTTAGTTACTTCCTAAGCAGAAAATGGAGCTACTATCTTATATGACTTATCTATCAGGTATAAAAAAAATAATGACGTTGCGGAGTTGCGTTGTATTAAACGTGGGCAGACCTTGAGGAACTCGTAATAAAATGCCCTGGATATTAAAATCTAGCTTTTGACTACAATTACAAATAGGCTAAAAAACTCGGTAGAAAGTAGAGCTACTAATGTCGTATAGCAGTTATCAGATATCAGAATAAAATAGGGATGTTGCAAGTTTAATGTGTGAACATGGGCGACAGTAAGCCTAATTTTGGCCCTGGAAATTTTCCAAAAAAAATTTTCTTATAAGCCTGACAATTCATCAACTGCATTAAAATAATTTCATGTTAAGGCATGAGTACTTACATAATAGAATTTGCTTGCTAACAGGACTGGTGATTTTTTTTATTATTATTATTTTACGAAATCATCATACTCAGATATATTTAGGCTTTGCTTCTTAATGCTGCCGTTGTGCTTGCAGGCAAACACTCAAAAGAGTTTCTTTCTTATTTACTAACACTAAGCTTTTTTTTTTTTTTCATAAGTTGGTTTGATCTTAGTAAATAAGAAAGAGATTCATTTAATGAGTATTGGTCTGCAAGTGTGATGACAGCCTTAAGACTTGAACTCTGCAACACTCTTAATATTTTATTCTGATGTCTGATAACTCCTATATGACGTTGGTCATATAGCCTATTTTCTATTGAGGAACTAGGCCTACAAGTAGTCAAAGCCCAGATTTAAATATCAGGAGCATTTTATTTCAAGTTCCTCAAAGTCCGCCCACGTTTAATACATTAAACCCTGCAACATCTTTATTATTTTATTTTTATATCTCACAACTGATATATAGCATTAATAGCTCTATTTTCTACTGAATTAGGCCTACTGCTAGTCAAAGTCTAGATTTTAATACCTCTTTATACCCATCATATACCCGCGAGCCCAATTGAGGCAAGTGAGCGTGAGCCCGGGTGAGCGCAAGCCTATTGGAGAGAAGTGATCGCGAGCCCGAGTGAGTGCGAGCCCAGTTGGGAGAAGTGATCGTGAGCGCGAGTGAGTGCGAGCCCAGTTGGGAGAAGTGATCGCAAGTCCAGTTGAGACAAGTGAGCGCGAGCCCGGGTGAGTGCAAGCCCAGTGGACAGAAGTGAGCGCGAGCCCGAGTGAGTGCGAGCCCAGTTGGGAGAAGTGATCGCGAGCGCGAGTGAGTGCGAGCCCAGTCGAGAGACATGAGCGCGAGCCCGAGTGAGTGCGAGCTCAGTCGAGAGAGATGAGCGCGAGCCGGAGTGAGTGCGAGCCCAGATAAGATTAGTGAGTGCGAGCGCGAGTGAGCGCGAGCCCAGTTGGGAGAAGTGATCGGGAGCGCTAGTGATCGCGAGTCCAGTTGAGACTGGTTAGCGCGAGCGAGTGCGAGCCCAGTCCAGAGAGATGAGCGCGAGCCCGAGTGAGTGCGAGCTCAGTTGAGAGAAGTGAGCACGAGCGCGAGTGAGCGCGAGCCCAGCTGAGACAGGTGAGCGCGAGCTCGAGCGAGCCCAGTGGAAAATGGCCACCTTTGCTATACAGTAGTTTATTTCCTTCTTTAGAATAAGAATTGTTCAATACATTCTAACGGATAACGCAACACATAGCAGCATGAATGTATTTAATCGTACCGAAATTGAAATTTTACAATTTCTCATTTATTATCCAATACATTCTGTTTTGGCTGTCATTTTAAAAACATAATATAACGTTCATTATCTGAACAAATAGGGTAAATTATTACTACAATATATTTTGTTTAAAATTGATCAAATGCTTTATTACAGTTTCATATCTACGTGTTTAATAGACACCTTATAACACGAAATTCCTGAACTTTGTGGTGGGAGCTACGGCACTCATCTTTGCTATGTGTGGCCTCGGGTTGCATCACGAAACAAGTTAGATTCAAAGTCAGACGTTTCGCATAGTTCGCGTCTATCTGTTTCTCATACAAGTTCCTAAAGTTGTAATGCATTACATACGCATACGTATATCCACTGCCGTAACATAGATTAAGCTTATTCCGGAGCTCTTAGCGGTGCATGTGATCTTTATTCGAGAAAACCAATCGTGCGTTCATTACGCTGAAATTTTATATTGATTGAAAATTACTTGCGAAACATGAACATACATATTATATAAGTATATAGGTAATTCGAGCTAGCTGTATCTATTTTCTCTCTCTCGCCAAAACAAGTGATTCTTAATATTCTAGTTTTCTTTTGTATTCATTTTCGTAGTTTTGCAGCAACATGAAGTATTAAATAGTCAAAAATATTTTTTTTCGCTGTATGACTTTCGTTAAATTTTGGATCCAATTTTACCCTAACTTACCTAGTAAATTTATACAGTATATTATTTATATATATATATATATATATATATATATATATATATATATATATATATATATATATATATATATATATATATGAACATTAGTGGTAGACTATGTTAAGTCACTTTTTTGTCAAATTGAGTTAGAATACTTTTTTTTAATAGACTATGTTCTTTCTAGTGGTGTAATAATGTAAGTCTAAAGCCATCTTACTACTTTGTAACTACTTAGTATAGTTTGAAAAACAGTATTATAGATCTTAGTTAAGGAACCGGTTTTTCGCTTCTTCTGTAAAATTACGAAATTATGACTTGGTTTAGTTTATCTCTGAGATCTCGATATAAAATCATCACTATCATCATAATCAAGCATTATCAATCCACTGCTGGATGAAGTCTTCCCTAGTTTTCTCTACAACTATCTATCTTGGGTAATTCTTTTCCAGGTTACTCCCCAGTGGTTCCTGATTTTGTTACGTGGTATCCAATCTAAAATTGTTTTCGTCTATCGATCATAATTTCGTCTTGCAATATGTCCATCACATTTTTCGGTCTATTTTAAACATTATTTCAGTACCAGTCATTAGTTGCCCAATAATTCATTTCTATATATTTGGGCTACAAATAGTTCATATCCTCTACTTTTGGAGCACAGACATGCTACCTTTTGATCTTCGGATCTGGCAACACTGACTCAATTATTTAAATCAACACAACGTAAGAACCCCCATTTGCTGTAATGGCTAGTACGCTTGATTTTGGTTCGCATGGTCCAGAGTTCGATTCCCGGTGGCGGTAATGTTCAACGACCGAAGTTCGTCGGATTCCACTATGATTAGTAACTCCACGTCTCCTTTAGCCGCCTTAGCATAATCGTGAGCAAAAATCAACACAATGTGTATAACTAACTGTAAGTCTTTGAATAATTGCATATAGCTATATGGTATGGATCGAGTTTGAGGTAGCCGGTGGTTAAACTATAACAAATGAAATGCAGTTAGGGTGTAATTAAAATTTTAATAAAGCAGTGTTTTAATCTAAAAAAAATACACCAGGCTTAAGGCTTAGGGAGAACAACTAGTGCTACTGAAAAGTTATCAATTGCATTTAATTTAAAATACAATTTGCTTTTACATGTATTGCTGGAACGAAAACTTTGACATTAACATTATAAGTAGCCCAAAGACTATGAAAAACATCGTGTTTTGAAAACATTCTTGCACCCTAAAACAAATTATGAGTAATTTTAAAACATTTTGCACTTTAGCTACGTTATTTGCACTATATTTATAATAATATTTAGCAATTTATTTAAGTTCGCAACACTGCTTAAAATAATGTAACTGAGACTTGTAAATAAAACTACTGAGCACTAATGTTATAATGTTCCTGCCATTTGAGTTACTAGAGATCTCCAAAATGTTGATGTTAGTGATATGTATTGTCCTTTGTTACACTGAATAATGTATGTGGTATTATGGTTTTATTTAATATCTAAATTAGAAATATGTAGAGCTCTTTCGTGGCTAAGCAGTTAGCCTATGGCGTTAGATTCCCGGCGGGAGCTCATGTGGTTTAGATTCAACGTTAATCAGTAGGTTCAGTCTCATTTAACCTCGCTGCTGAAAGAGGCGTTAAACTCAATTAAAAAATGAAATGAAATTTTTGAGTTTTACGTCCCACGGTTATGCCGGTTAGGCTAAAGGAGACTGTGATGATGAGAGATGAATGGAATGGTGGAATGAAGAAAGTGGGAGGAAACGGGAGAACCCCGAGAAAACCCACGCACTAAACTAAATTAACTGAACATAAATATGTAGTATCAAACATAGTGCAATTTGAGAATTTACAACTTTATGTTGCGTTGGCAACATTGCTTGTTTATCTAGTGGTATTGCAGACTATCTAGAAGAATTTCCCCTTCCATATTTCACACAGCATGTTAAAAAAATTCAGCATTTTTAATATATATGACTATTATTATATAACTTGATGAAATACCCATTTTTCGCATGGGACCAGTATTTGGAAGTCAAGGCCTGTGGGAGTATCACTATCTCAGCAACCGCGAAAACTATGTATTTGACACTAATATCGGTCATTTTGTATTATTTTTACATGAATCGGTACCCCTTCCCCAGTAGGTGAACCCCAGCCCGCATGCACTGGTAACTGAATTTGAAAGTCATCGCTAATGGAAGTGACACCATTGATCTCAGCGACCGCAAAAACTATACATTTGACACTAATATCGGCCATTTTGGATTACTTTTACATGTCTCGGTATCCCTCCTGTAAACTCCGGCCCGCAGCTGAATGGGGGTGAATTTGGAGGTTAATGCGATCGGAGTTTCACCATTGATCTCAGAAAACGCGAAAACTATTTGACACTAATATCGGTCATTTTCTATTATATTTACGTCTCGGTACTCCCCTCCCCCGCAAGTGAACCACGGCCCGCATGCACTGGTAGCTAGCTGACTTTGAAAGTCATCGCTAATTTAAGTACCATCATTGATCTCAGCGACTGCGATAACTATGTATTCGACACTAGTATCGGTCATTTTCTACTACTTTTACATGTCCCGGTAAACGCCCCTCCTGATTCAAAATAATAATAATAATAATAATAATAAAACGCTTCTTCTTGGTCTGAGGCCTGGGCCATGATACTTGTCACCCAAATTTCGTAACTCTTGGACTCTCGTCTGGTCCCCAGGCCGCACACAGCCAATCAGAAAGACAGGCACACAGACAAACAAACTCTTTCTTTTACTTATATTAGATATTTTATACGGCGAGGATCCAAGGGGAGTGTTAAAGGGGTTATACCTCCCCTTGATGCTCAGCTATACACTGTATAAAATGGGCTTCAATCCTACTTCTTTCTTTACACTGGATAAAATGTCAAACTATAGTTTAGCCCCTCCCTCGATCATATCCTGGATCCGCTGGTATATATATGTATTGAGAGAGAGACAGAGATGACTATACACATCAACAGTGGATTTTGTTTTGGGAGAGGCTTGAGAACGAGTAAGAAATATTTGTGTTGTACGTGCAATGCGAAAAAATGATCACAAATCTATTTCGGGAGGGGCTTCAGTCCGATAGCCATCCCCTAAATACGCCACTGAACATTAGTCAAACTGTTCCCATATTACCTAATACAGCAACGAAAGAAATTATGAGTAAAGGTCAATCTTAATAGTTGTCTATATCAATATTCGAGACGAGACCAAGACTTTCGAGACTGACCTAAGTCTCGTCTCGGTCTCGTCTCGATTTATAGATCTCCGTCTCGGTCTCGTCTCGGTAAATAAAAGGACGTCTCGGTATCGGTCTCGTCTCGGTATATAAAAGGCCGTCTCGGTCTCGTCTTGATAATTCGAGACGATACCGAGACGAGACCGAGACTAGTCTCGGCCTCGGTACCAGCCAGCATCTTTCGCAGGGAGGCCAACTGGATTAGACACAGCTTGCGAAGAAATTGTCTTCTTCATGCCGCCACAGAAGGAAACATGGAAGGATATCAAGGAATAGGAAAAACGACACAACTAAGGGATGGTTTGAAAAACAGAATAATATATTGGCCATTTAAAGAGAAAGCTGAAGATCGAGAAACGTAGAAGAAACATTTCCATGCCCAAACACACACTAAAAATAAATAAATAAATCATTAGTCCCAGGACCTGCCGAAAGGCAGAATACTTAATAATATTTAATAATCAAAATTACTTGAATAATTAATTTAAAAATTAAAACTACAAAATTACTGTAAAATTTATATGTAATGCAAATTTTGAAAACAAACTACATTTAACTAGAGCTAAAGTACAAATCAGTACCATCATATCACAGATAAAAACAACTCTCCATATAAATCAGTGGGCTAAAAGAACAAAAGCAGGTGAGTACTCAACACTGCTAAGATGTTCCACTTTGTTCGAAGTACAGCATCCCAGTCTCCTCCAGATAATTTCCTCTCTTCTATATCATACGTAGATGGTCTAAGCACTTTTCATTTTCAGACCCAAGTAGGCCTAATAAAATATCACCTACGATTAAGTACAAATTGTTACAAAAAGAAAGAGATTCTTTCTTTTCTTCCTTCCTTAACGTATATACTTTAACTGAAAATATTACGGACAATATTTACGTGACTCAGCCCCGAAATAAGGCGTCTTTGCATAATAGTTTCCGAATAATCTTCTGTGGACTTTGCCTTCGTGTCTTCTCCCATCCCCTCAACCACCGCCAGTGAATTTGTACTCGTGGCTATTTTTGAAAATCAGGAGTCTAAGTGTCACTGGCTCACGTAAAAAATAAATAAATAAATAAACCCTAACAAGTTTATGAAATTGTTTTATGAAAATATAGAACTCTGACCCCTACTCCTTCCAATGTTTTCTTCATGCCGGCTCTTAGGCGCATTATAGTCCTTTTATTTGTAACTGCTTTGGGAAAATTCTTTAAGTTATATAAAGTATAAATTCTGATAAAATTCAAGCGTTCATAATTAAGTGAAAGATCCGCCAGGGAATTATAGTTCATTCAAAGCTAGTAAATTTCGACAGTGAACATGATAAACCTTCAGTATGGTTTTTAAGAAAAACAGCCACACTCATGGTTTGGTCTGGTGCGTGAACAGCTGAAAGAAAGAAAAGTTTACAGCATGTTCCGCCTACTTTATAAACACGGTAATTTTCTCCTTCCCACAATTCAAGAAACTGAAAAACAAATAAGGTAACATAGCTGCACAGTATACAAACCAGCCGACGTATCTTTGTACTGGCTCTTTCAAGAACGAGTCATAAAATAGTATATTCTCGCTAACAAGCACAAAACTCTACAAACGAAGCAGTGAATCTTATAGCGAGCGACTGCATCAATCATCAGAAGTATACGATCCTGTAACTGGAGACCTGACATATATTGATGTCACGATATTTGCGATCATACAATAAAGCAGTTCCTTTCCCCCATCCCCACTTCTCACAATATGAATATCTTCCTCACGGCCGTCATCAAAACATCTTACATTCGGCGGGATGATATACAGAACATTAAATAATAATACAATTGAAAAAAATGAAATGAAATGAAATCTTTTGAGTTGTACGTTCCACAATAATACAATTGAATTGAAAAGGTTGGGGCGGGTGCGCGGACGACGGAGGTCTTTCAGCAACCACAACTAAGAGGACACGCAGCAGACGCGAAGAGACGAAAACACACGCAATTAAAAACCGTACCGTCCGTACAAGAGAAGGTCATAAAGAACACACTAAAACAGTCACTCAGGTGACCAGGCTGAGTGCAGAAAGAGAAAAGCACAAGATAAAATAATAAATAATGCAAGAAATGTTAAAAGCGGTGCACTCACAGAACAAAACACAGCACGTAACAGAAGCACACAGAAATGTCAAATGGCTGATAAAACTTGCTGATGTCGCAGAAATCGGAACACCTTCACGACGATGCTAGGATCATAGCTGAGCAGAGTTCGGAGGTCAGCGGGTATGCCAAACTGAACACGCACAGGAGCACGAGGCACGCTGTCCACAAGATGATGATGAATAGTCACGCGCTGACCACAGAGGTGACAGTCAGGAGGAGGGGTTCTCTGCAAAAGGTGTCCGTGTGTCAAATGACTATGACCAATCCGAAGACACTTTGGCGTGGGAGACCCGGGTTCAATTCCCTGCGGGAGCTCATGTGGTTCGGATTCCACGTTAATCAGTAGGTCCACGTCTCATATAGCCTCGCTGCTGAAAGGGACGCTAAACTAAAATCAATCAATCAATCAATCCGAAGTTCTCTCTTCCAATCGTGAAGGGCAGGAGCTCGACGACCAGACTCAAAGATGGGGCTTCACAGCACGAAGTTTGTTGTTGATCTGCTGATCCCATGATGACTGCCAGCGCTGAAGCAGAAGACGAGAAAAGACGTGACGAACATCAGTGCTGGGAACAGGAGGCGGCAACGACCATGAAAAGCAGCCTCCTTCGCAGCAGTGTCGGCCAGCTCATTTCCAGGGATGCCACATGGCCTGGCACCCAACAAAACCGAAAATCATAGCCCTCAGCAAGGAGGCTATGGCACTGAAGTAATACTTGCTGGACAAGTGGATGCGGAGACGTGACATCGGCAAAGCTATGAAGGACACTGCTGGAATCGGAGCAGATCACAACAGCGCGAAGCTGGCGGCGATGAACATGTTGAAGAGCTTTCAAAATGGCTACCAATTCTGCGGTGTAAGCGGTGCAGAAGGGATGAAGCTGAACTCGGGAACGGTGGTCGTCCAGAACAAAAGCACAGCCAACAGAATCATCCTGCTTGGAGCCATCGGTGAAGATGAAGCAGTAGCCCGGATAGGAGGCCATTAGAGAGAGAGAAATTCCTAGCGGTATTCCTGGCCACTGGTAATAGCCTCCTTGAACTGTGCCAAAGAGAAGTTGATCGCCGGTGGAAGCAGTTTCCAGGGTGGAAGTGGCAGGAAACCCAAAACAGCAAGTGGAGGTAGCTCGACAGCAAGATCTGCCAGAAGTTCCAAGGCACGTATTCCAAAAGGCCTTGTGACTGTAGGTTGTGCCTGATAACGTTGAAGGCGAGGACCAGCTTCCAACGTAAAGCCAGAGGGATGGTCAGGAATGGACTTCAGATGAAGTAGATATCTTAGCTGCAGGACTTGGCGATGGTGCAACAGAGACGGCTCGTGAGCCTCGACATACAGGCTAAGGATTGGGCTCGTACGAAATGCCCCAGTGTCAATTTGCAGACCCAGATGATGGAGGGTGTTTAGATGGCGTAGTACGTTATGACGAGCAGAACTATAACCCACACAGCCGTAGTCGAGCTTCGATCGAATGAGACTTCTGTAAGAGGCGACAGAAGTGCACACAGTTGGTCTTGGCAGAGGAGAACTTGAAGCCAGAGCGAAGGGACCACTGATGCTAGCGGTTGAGCGTCAGTTGTAACTAGCGTGCAATGGTGCGAAGATCATGGGACCGACAGTAGATCGTGAAGTCATCCACGCAGAGCAAACCACGAACGAAAGGTGTAAGTTCGTGCAGCACACTGTTCACAGCCACAGCAAACAACGTTACATTGAGCACACTGCCTTGCGGAATTCCATTCTCCTGTCGAAATGGCGCAAAAAGGGTTGATCCAATCTTCACTCGAAAGGAACGCTCGCGAAAAAAGTTCTGGAGAAAAGCAGCCAAATGACCACGGAGGCCCCAAGTATGCAGTTGGCGCAGGATCCCATAGCGCCAAGTAGTGTCATAAGCCTTCTCCAAATCAAAAAAGATGGCCACAAGATGTTCACTGTGGTGAAAAGCGACCTGGATCGCAGTCTCCAGGTGAAGAAGGTGATCTGTCGTGGACCGATAGTGACGGAAGCCACACTGGAAGTTGGATAGAAAGCCATTATGCTCAAGGAACCAAAGGAGACGGCTGTTGATCATCATCTCCAGAACTTTGCAAAGACAGCTAGCTGGTAAGGACGATGGGTCGGTATTGTGCAGAAGACGCAGCAGGAAAACTGTCCTCCAGCCAAAGCCGGTTGAAGAGATCTAGAAGATGGCGGTGACCTTCAGGCTGGAGATGTCGAAGCATGGCATAAGGTATATGATCCGGACCTGGCGCAGTGCCCTTCGTGGAGCGTAGAAAAGCAGATAACTCCGCAGCAGTAAACAGAGTATTGTATCTCTCGTTGTTAGCAGAGCGGAAGAGAAGAGGCGTACGCTCGTCACGATGCTTGATGGGCAGGAAGGCCGCTGGATAATGAGCAGAACTGGAAACATTAGTAAAATGCTGACCCAATTCAGACACTATAAGATCTTGGTCGGTGACCAGGAGTCTATTGAGAACCAAAGCAGGAATCTCACTAGGAGAATGCTCTTGTAGACGACGAACCTTAGACCATACTTCGGAGACTGAACTCTGGGCAGATAGTGAAGACACATACACGCGCCAGCTGCGTCGTTTGGCGTGTTTAATGACATACTTAGCTCGGGCACGGAGGCGGCGAAACTGTTCCAACTTAGCATCACTAGGAGCACAACGAAAAGCACGCAAGGCTCGTCGAAGGGCACGGATAGCCTGGCCAATCTCTGCAGACCACCAAGAAACGACGCGCTTGCGACGAAGGCCATGGTGAACGGGAACAGCCGCATCGGCTGCCAACAAGATACTCCGCTGAAAAGCCACACACTGTTCCTCGACAGATTGATGCAGGTCTGGGGTGAAGTCAAAGTTTGCCGAGAACAGTGCCCAGTCAGCTAGGCGGAGATTGAATCTAGACGACTGTGCAGCTGGAGGGAGCTGAAGTCCAGTAAGTACTAGTGGAAAATGATCGCTGCCACAGAAATCTGGATGTACACGCCACTGAAGTTGAGCTCCCAGAGCTGGGCTGCAGAAGGACAAATTCAGATGAGAAAAGGTCCCTGTAGCAGTAGTAAAGTGCGTTGGACTACCATCGTTCAACAAAATCAGGTTCGTCTGAGCAAGAAAAGCTACAATCTCGCGACCACGAGGTTCAGTCCGACTAGATCCCTATACGGCATAGTAAGAGTTGAAATCACCCACAAAGACAATAAGGGCTGGAAGCTGGTGAAAGACGTGTTCCAGATCGGTTGCAGTGAAGGCATCGGTGCGGGGGATGTACGCACAACAGATGGTGATAGGCTGGCGCAGAAAGATACGGACAGCAACAATCTGAAGAGGACTCGTAACATGCAGCATAGAGGAATGGTAGCAGTCGGACACTTCAATAGCGACGCCACCGGCCGCACGACCAGCCGTGATCTTGTCGTGACGATATAGTGTGTATCCGGAAACTAAACAGGTGGTGGTAGGCGTGAAGTGAGTCTCTTGGAGACAGAAGAGACGGGATCCAACATTGACAAGAGCCGACGAAGTTCCTCATGGTGAGAGGAATATCCGCTGAGATTCCACTGGAGTAAAGCCATAATTTAAGCGGAATCTACAACAATCAGTGTCGATCCATGCTTTCCCTTACGACCAGTCACAAGTTGAAATGCATCTACGTCGTCATTCCCCACCTCTTCCATAAACGAGACACCGCTCGCAGAGGGACTGTGTGGTTTCTGCTTAATCTTCTTTGCGTTTCGAGGGCTCGAAGAGGGCTTAAGGGATGACTTAGACTTGCCAGCTGACTGATCAGAGGATGCTGACTGAGAAGTTGGGGCCGCCATCTTTTTCTTTCGCTCTTCAAAGGTTTCCTAGGTGTGCCAGGAGTAGAGGACTTAACTGATCGCGGAGAGAGCGAGTAGAAATAGCTTTACTAGAGGACTGCGAGGCTGTAGCCCTGGCGGGCGACCGAGGCGCAAAACAAGTAGAGGCAGCAGCAGTCGATGGAGTCGCACGAGACGTTGAGACAGCATCACAAGTGCAACAGCTAGCAGAAACTGAAACAAGGCCGGTCTGCGTGGATGCATCTGTCGTCTGAGTTCCCATAGATTTCACTAAGGAAGAAAAACTGGTACTAAAAGGTGACTTCGGCGCAGCTCGACGGCGGGCCTCCGCTGCAGAGATCTCGGTCACGATAAGTTCCTTGATCACTTTCTCCTCTCTCAACTTGGGGAATTTCTGGACCTAGTAGGATGGGCACCAGTACAGTTGACACATTTCGGACCCATCGTGCAAAGGGCAGGACCATGTGGAGGGCCACCACAATTTCCCCAAGTGGCTGTCCCATTACAAGAAGGCCTAGAATGGCCAAAGCGTTGACAGTTGAAGCAGCGGAGCGGCAAAGCAATGTTCGGTCTGACCTTCAACTGGAGGTCGCCAACCTTCCAAGCAGGAGGTAAGGTGGGCAGGTCGAACGTGACGATATATGAATGTGTCACCTCTAGTTGTCCATTCTTCTTCACGTGGATCCGCTGGACTCCTGTAACATGGGAGTCGCGGAGCTCTGCACAGATTTCAACAGGCACATCCTGCAAGTCACGGCAGGTAATCACACTCTTGCTGGAATTGAGCTGGTTATGAGCTTCAACCAAGACAGGAACGGTGCCGATGGACTCACATTGCAGCAGCAGCCGAGACTGTTTTGTCACTGATGGTATGGACAAGTGCCATTACGTAATTTCTTAATATGGCCATCCGGGAATGAACCCATGGCAATGTGACCGAGTTGGCGATACAAAACAAACGGCTAGAGCTTTACTAAAGAACCAGCTGTCTCTATACGTTTATCTTTATGAGGAATGGCTTTATTCTCATCTACTTTGCATCCATGACCAATTCGATTCACACGATTTCGTATATTTATAATGTCGCACGTAATAATGCAAAGTGTGGGCCCAGATACGTCTAACGCTGTGACAGGTAACCCTGAAATTGGTTGGCAACCCTGATAAGTGGTATTGAACATGTTGTTATTGCGACCCACATCAAATAATAAAAAGTATTTTGTGGCGTATCACTCCTCCTGGGTTGCTTGGGAGGAGTGGTAATGCTCACAGACGTGTTTCTAGGATACCGAAGAGTATTTATTCATTGAAAAAACAAATTCATTGAAATCCACGATGGGGATTTGGAGAAATAAAGGTTTGAAGTTTACAAAATGGCGTTCTAGGGTTTTTTCCCCTCAAAATGTTACCTTTCAAATGATATAAATTTTCTATCAGGTCTAAGGAAAGTTTATGTTTTTAATGGTAAACAACTTTAAGGCAATCTGAATTAAGAAAGAATCATGTTTGTGGCATTAATAGGAACCGAAATATGATTGTTTTAGTGTTCTTCCAAAACGGGGAAATATCGTGTTGCGACTGTTAAAAATTGATTTTCTTCTCATTTTTGAAATGCAATAACTTTTGAACCACTGATGCTATTGCAATAAAATTTACACACTTGTAATCAGCATAAAGTTTTATACCACTACCAAATTTCAGCCAAATCTGAAATAATGGGTTAAAAGCCTTGGTTGAACTGACGTGGAATGACCCTTATGTTTTGCTGGTTATCTCATTCAAACTTGCACGCAAAAAAACAATAACTTAACGCCACATTTCTGTCTTGTTATAAAATTATGTTCACACCACGGTCTTAATTTAGTAAACACTTCTATGCGCTTCGAATATTCCAAGTGTCTCGCATAGTTATAATGTTACGTTATTCACAGAACCTCACTTTTGTTATTATACTGTGTCAATATGTTTCAAGGGAAAATCTTGCTAACAACGTAAAAATAACTTTTTCCTTTCCGAAAGGTATCAAATTCTTTTCCTTCACAAATTCTTGATCTAATTTCTTATATTTAGAAAATGTGCTCCAACCTCCAGTAAAAACAAGTGACTCAGAGTTCATGTAAATAGTATATCGTTTTTCGAAATATTGGTGTTGTATAATTGCATCAAGAAAAATCTCTACTTTTTTCTTCTATGACAATGGTGACCTTTCCTCACTATCAAGTGTGTTTTACATTAAAATTATGACTGGTCTGAAAAACCGATATACGATATGTAAATATAACCTAAGTAAAAGAGTAAATCCACTCACGCATTGATTCACTCATCAACAGATCTCTAAAACTACTGTGCATAGAATCTTAAAATTTTGTGGAAAGATTCCTCTTGCACCCTAGGCTGTAGATAGGGAGTTTTGCGAAATACTTATCCTAAGGGAGGGATGGATGGGTCTTGAATTATTTTTTGCCGTTTGTCAGATCACTGAAATTATAAGGCATAGAACCTTGAAATTTTGTATAAATGTTCTCCTTGTACCCCAGGCCAGTGGTTCTCAAACTTGTTGTTACTGGGATCCACATTAAACAAAAAGTATTTTGTGGCGTATCTAGCTAGCAAAAAAGGGATAAAGAGACAGCTGTATTTATTCCAATTTGTTCAGCAACAGTCCGTATGAATTATTAACATGAAATTTATTTGGATATGTTGTGAACACCTATGGATGGTATCGAGACGAGACTTTGTAGTCTTGGTCTCGTCTCGGTTGATAAATAGCGGTCTCGATCTCGTCTCGTCAAAAATCACCGTCTCGGTCAACAGATGTTTGTCTCGATCTCGGTCTCGTCTCGAAATAAATAGTATGAAATTAAAATTGAGAAAGTATTATTATCGTACAGTCTGTCGTTTCAGCTTCTTATTTTTCCTTCATTCTTGACAGAATTATGGTATGATGTACCTCTTCACAGCTAATTTGCCAGCGCTAATGCTTTCCATGCGTGTGTTCCAGGTTCAATCATCAGTGGGTATATCACACCTGGGATAAAACCCTATTAGTAGCCCATATTTTACTTTCAGCAATAGACTGTCTCATATAGCCTCGGTACTGTCTATACAATTAAACTCCATTAAATTAACTCCAGTACTATATAGTAGTTTATTTCCTTCCTTTGAGAAAGAATTATTCAATACATCCTAACGGATACCGCAACACATAGCAGCACGAATGTATTAAATCGTACCGAAATTGAAATTTTACAATTTCTCATTTATTGTCCAATACACTCTGCTTAGATTGTCATTTTAAAAACAGAATATAATGTTTATTATCTTAAATGGGGTAAATTATTACTACAATATATATTTTGTTTCAAATTGATCAAATGCTTATCTACCGTTTCACATCTCCATGTTTAATTGACACTTTCTAACACGAACTTCCTAAACCTTGTAGTGGGAGCTACGGAACTCATCTTTGCTGTGTGTGGTCTCAGTTTGGATCATATATATATATATATATATATATATATATATATATATATATATATATATATATATGGAGAGAGAGAACTAATACATCAGCATTGGATTTTGTTTTGGGAGGGTTTGAGCCTCAAAGCCACAGCCTAAATACGCGACTGCACATCATTCAACCGTTCTTATATTATCTAACACAGCAACGAAACAAATTTTGAATAAAGACAATTTTAATAGCTATCAATATTCGAGACGAGACCGAGACTGACATAAGTCTCGTCTCGGTTATAAAAATCCGTCTCGGTCTCGTCTCGGCACCATCCCTAGAACACCCATAGCGACCACGAATGTTACAAAGTAGAGTTCGCTTCTTAAATTTTAATTAATCAAAATGTGGCTGGTTTCTTTTATGTCTATTGTAAATATATATCACTGTCAAACTAAATTGTAATGTAACTTTATGAATATACTGGCCCTGTCGGTACGAGAATATCAGTCAGTGCCGATCGAGCAAGTATCATGTAAATTTCCTTCACAATAACTATCTGTTATACAAAATTGTATACATGCGCACAGTGTTAAAGTGATTCCATAGAAAGGTAACATAGAGCTAACACTACTCACGAACAATGCCCTGCCCCTTGACAGATTTTGACTCACACACTCTCTTTCCATTTTAACTCAGCATCTCTATTGACTGCACAACAGAGTAGGGCTCTGAGTAACCACTTATTCTTCATCTCATTAACAAACGCTTACAAGTTTCATTTTCTGAATAATACTTCACAACATACGTTTCTGCATCAAAGTAAAATTTTTATAATTAAAAGGAAAAAACTTTTCGCGACCCACACTGAGAAACACTGCCGTAGGCTATAAATAAGACTACATTTCGGAAATTGCATACCCTTAGGGGGATGGGGGCTTCAACAGTTATGTGTGTGTCTTTATGAGTTTGTGTGTATCTTTTTATTATGAAGTGTGTCTTATATTACAGGGTAATCCAAAAGTCTCGAACATATGATGTAAATGAACGATGTGTGTATATGTTGACTGGACAAACACCGAAATGATCATTATAGGTGGAGGGAAAATCTTTCGTCACATGACTAAGTTGTCTGCCATTCTGGATCAAATCCACTTTTTAAACTGGATGAAGTCAGATTTATAGGCCACCTTACTATTTCTCTTTCCTTCACGATCTACCCAAAAGTCTCTCCTATTGCTCTCCCGACAGGAATTCAACTTCCTCCTCTGCATTTCCCGCACGAGCGACGTATTCACCCATCTCATTCGTATTGGTCTCGAATTTTATTATCCACATGATTTCATGATGAATATATACTGTCAAGCTTTACATAATATAACTTTCATTACTCTTTAGTTTATTTTACTTCAAATATTTATTCTAATTATTGAAGTATGTACTGTACTTAATGGGCATTATGCAGAGTCGTTCTGACGCATGATTAGTGCCATACTACAGAGTTCGACCTGCAGTAGTCAGACCTTTAGTATGACGCTAATCATATGTCTAATAGATTCTGCATACGGCCCATTATGTTTAAATCGCACTTAAGTACATGGCTTAAGGTTCATTGTCAAAAAAAATTAAGTGTAGTATGATTAAAATTGATTACTGACCTCCCCAATATTACTTCTCATTTTCTTCTAGGTTTACCCAAAAACTTTACTAAAGGCTGGAATATTTTGCATGGGTGGCATACCCTGTCCATCTTTAATACCCTTTCTAAGCAAAAACTCTGGCAGTGACAAACACATATGAATTTTCACGTAGATAATGTTACAAGTGTATTCGTCTACAAGTGTTATTATTATTATTTATTTATTTATTTATTTATTTATTATCCCTGCGACTTAGCAATATGTCAGCAAAATCAGAACCCTAAATACGGATTACACGATGGAATGCTCATAACTTCGATGTTACTCATAATTTTGTAGATAGCAGAGGTAAAGAAAACCTATACCTCACACATGACACCCTAACTCAAATTTGATTGAGCATGCATTATAGAAAGTAGCTTGCGTAAATCAAGCGGCTTTATGCATATTTTGCTCTTCGAGTTGTTTATTTGCACAACAGCTGTGAGCTATGACTAATAAAAGTTAACGCATTTATCCAGCCATCAGCGCTCGCATTTGGACTGTTGGTTCTTCAATCATTCAACTGGTGGGATATTTCTATTGCAACTGCCACTGCAGGCACCCACGCTTAAAATGAAACTAGCAGTAAATGCGTGTCATGCTAGCAAAACGCTATGGTATTATAAAATTAAGTAATTGCTGGGTTCTTCATACAACTGTTCCATACATGGATCTTATAAGATTTACAAACTTGCTTTTGAAATTAACTTATTAAAAAAAATAAATAACGGTACAATAAATGTCAACTTCGTGAAAGAAACTATTGAAAAAAGCCCTTTGGCAATTCATTACTTTAGTGATATCACCAGAACACACATAATTCATTGGGTCGTATTTGCTTAAATTTTAAGGGAGAGAGTAAAAGATACCGTAGTACTGTTATGTCATCCAAGAACGCAAATATTTCTAAAAATCTCAAGGTTTCTTTTTTTCTGTAAAGTTCCTGTCAAACAATAGCTGTGCATTACAAGTATATTTTAACCATGTTGAATTTGTATTCTTATAATTGTATTTGATTACTACGGTCCACGTTCTTTTTTTACAGCTAGCAAACGCTCCAACGTGTTACTGTGGATATTATTTTGTGTTCTTCTGCATGTTTCATATAGAATTCGTCTTAACTCAATGTTTCGCACATAATTCGAAAATATCGTGTGGGCATCCTAGGGAAGTATCCCAACCCCTTGCACTTCTAGGTCAAACATCTAAACCACTAAAGCACGTGTTTATTTTAGATGAAAAGTCCACACGCCAAATTTCATGTGTAATCTAAAATAATTCCAAGATATGGATATATTATTATAATTGCAACTCTCTCTTTCTTCCCTTCTATGAGGCCATGGTGGTTCAGTGGTAGAGCGTTAACCTTTTTTGCGTGAGGTCCTTGGTTCGATCCCATCTCGCGCCAAATTGTTTTCATGGTGGATAAACACTAGGGATTACCAAAATTTTCCGGATTCCGGAAATTTCACTTTCCAGAATCAGAAATTTCATTTTTCGGAATTTAGAAAAAAAATCCGGATTTCGGAAAGTACAAATATGGGAATTAGCCATCCCTGATCAACACCATGTGCATGGATTTTCTCGTGGTTATTCCGTTTCTTTCCACGTTCTTCACTCCACTATTTCATTCACTCTCATCATCGCAGTCTTTCATCCGTTACCCTAAGGGCATAACCGTGGGCCATAAAACGGATTTTTTTTTTTTTTTTTTTTGCTTCTCTTCTAGAACAAGTATTATAGCAGAGGTTTTCAAACTATGCGGCGCCTGTCCGGGGAGGCGCGAGGACTTAAAAAAAGGTCCTACAAAAGAACATATTTATAATGCAACACGTATACTCAAGTCTGCACCTTTCTTCTTTAATAATACATAGTGGACTATACCATTGACTTTGCTGAATATTTAAATTTGCCAGTTTTTATTTCCCTTTCTGCTCGTATTTTTCAATTTTCACATAAATATATCTGACTTATCACAATTAATAATTATTAACACAGGCAAATAACATTAAAAGATGTAGTCAGTGTGTATAATATAGATCACCTGCGTTAATGAGATATTTCCATTAGTGATTAATAAATGAAACATAGTTTATCATAGTGATAGTCTTTGTTTTAGGGATACATGTATTTATCTTGTGACACATTTCATTTTTCACAGGGGAGGCGCGTTCAGATTTTGATGGTTGAGAGGAGCCTCAACTGCAAAAAGTTTGAAAACGCCTGTATTATAGAATGAAGAAACCTGTATTTTTAAATTGTTTTAAATGAAGGGTCCAAATACCAAATTTCATTACTAATCTTAAGGGATTCCAAGATATGGATCTCTCTCTACTCCTTTTCCTTCCCTTCTAGGACAAATATCACGAAACACGGCAATACTTGTTTAATTATTTTAAATGAAACTTTCAAATACAAAATCTCATGTCTCTAACGCTAATGAATTCCGAGATATAGACGTTACCTAATAATAATAATAATAATAATAATAATAATAATAATAATAATAATAATAATAATAATAATAATAATAATAATAATAATAATAATAGAGGACCCAATGCCAAAACGAATTAACTACACTTTTGACGAAACAGATTCCAACTGCCATTTTGCTCACATTGAAGTGTTTGTAACTTACTTTTTTTTAAAAAAAAAAAAAAAAAAGGAAAAAGAACTGAAATTAAACGTAAAACCTTTGGCTGGACGTAAAATCTTTGGCTCTCCATTCTGTAAATGAATGAAAAACGGAAACCACCTAAAATCGAATTCAACATCATACACACCCAAGTGCTCTTCATGGCCAACTGGCTAACGACCATGCTTTCTGCATATGTGTTCCCAGGTTCGATTCTTGATGCGGTACTTGTTTTGGGATATAAATTCCAATATGCTTTATATCCTAGTGGATCCCGTCCCGTATGATCTTGTATATTGAATACCAATACAATTGGTATGATCTTGTATATTGAACGGGATACTGAATACCAATTTATTAATCAACTCAAGAGAGAGCCTATATTCTATTCCTCATATTAATAACGATTTTATTACTTGTGTTGATACGATTATTTTAAAACCATATCTTTCAAAAATGTGTCCAAAATATTGATGCCAAAGGTGGCTCAGCGGTACAGCACTAAAGCTGAATGTACTGTATACCTGATACTGAGTTTGCGCCCTGCTTACAAAGTATGTAGGCCTGCATAAAATTCTCGAAGTACAGTGTGTGAACTTATTTCTCAACAACCTTATTCTTCTTAACTCCCATTTAATGCCCTTACTAGTGTCATTTCCAAAAGGAATAGTTAAAGGGGGAAACAAAAGTGTTTATTTAATATTAGGTCATTACATTAATAAAGTAATAACAGTTTTTGATAATACAAGACTACAAAAAATGTTAAATGAAAAGCAAAAACATCGAGATTCAACGAAGAGTAATTTTAACAACAGTGTTAACATATGAAACAAAAGTAACTGTTGTAGTGTTAACTAATCGAAGGAAATTACAACGAAAAACGAACGTTGTATAAGTTGGAGGAGCGTCTCAGATTCAGACGATAGGTTCGAATGTTTGACCTTGTAGGATGAAGGTTATGCACCACGCTTCCCGTGTCACTGAAGCGACAAAGAAGTTTGTTAAGACTCTTTTTGCTCTTATTTAATGGGGGATGCTTTCGCCGCAGCTGGTTTGTCACTGGCATAAGACGTGGGAAGAATGTTCTCACACTCAACGCTTCCACACGTCTCCTCTCATCCCTGAAGGAAAAATTCACGACACAGAAAATCTTAGTTCAACGGCACATTCCGAGCCGATCGATCACCTGAACATTTTTGAAAAATTATTGTTGAATAGTTCACATAATTAGTGTTTTCATTATTAGTAGTAGTAAGCCTTGTAGCAGTAATAATATACTACTAATAATAATAATAAGAAGAAGAAGAAGAATTAGTTTCATTGCATTCATTTGTAGGCAACTGATCCGAATAGCGATTATTTACATTAACAAGTTCTATTTCCGAGACACTTAAGTGACACAACTACCATTCCTTACCAAAATCATCTATAAAACTTTAAAACGCAAGTCTGGTAGTTAAATATTTTGCAGTCTGGTAGTTAAATATTTTTTTTTTAACTAGAATCTAGGGGACTTATTTGTGACATTAATAAATTCCTGACTACTTCTCACAAAGATCTATAATCACTCAAAAGACTTAGTTCAGTGGTATGTGCTCCGTGTACGGATTACAATCATGTTATCTCTGGTTTTTTGCACCTAAATTATCTACGTCTTAATTAAGGTGGCGCACCCAATTGCCTCGCAATGGTATGTCAACATCGAAAACTATGTCGCCGCCAAGAATTGAACTCAGACTCACACGCACGAAAGCCACGGGCATAACTAGCTAGATGGAGGTACTTTGAGGTACTACATAATGAGGACTGTACATGGAGAATAGCAGCTACAATTAGAGCATTGACTGACAAGTAGAAAATACATGAGCGGGCCGCGAGTATTTTAGCGTGTTTTACATTTTTACGATTAATAAAGAAACGAATGTTTAAATCGCAGACCAACCTGATCAGACTTATTCAGACTTTAATGGGTGCGCCAAAAATAAGATCTATTTGCACCCGTTCAAGACCAAATCGAGCAAAAAGGATCTAAGAAAATTAAACCGTAAAAGAATTCAATTACTTCGAAACAAGCAAAAAAGGTTAGACAAATGTCATATAATAGAAGGTGAAAAGACTACTCAGTCGGACTACTTACACACAGTAAAAGTGTTAGTTGAAACAATGACAGATTAAATCATCTTTGCTTAGCGAGAGGTATACGTGGGCTTCATCCTCATTAGTATGGACAAAACTGTGCAGAAAGAAAAGCTATTGCTGTGTCAAAAGAGCAAGGTAAAGCGAATCAAATACCAATAAAACAAAACAAGAAAGAAACTCTAGTGATTAAAACTAGTAATAAAATAATGAAAATGCGACTAAAGACATCCATACACAAAACACAATAAAGCGCATGCAAAACTTGGATGTTCTGTAAAAAGCTCAGTAGTCGAGGAATGAAATGTGAGTAATCGCCAAATATTAATCCCAGGTCGAGTACAATGTCATTACGCAGTCAAAGCGAAGCCAATACGGAACAGTCGACAAAATTATGAATTGACAAGAATACATCAGAAACGAGACAATTCGGAGCTGCAACTCCATGCAAAAGATAGGCATGGGAGAGATGATTATGTCCAATCCGAAGGCGAGTTAGAAGTATTTGTTCTTTACGAGACGGTCGAGAATTAAAATCCAAACTCCAAAGTAGGGATGTTCCAGGTACCGGAATTCCGGAATAGTTCGGAACGAAAATCTTTATTCCGGAATCGGAATTAAAAATGTACTCATTTCGGAATTCCGGAATCTAGGATTCTTGGAAGTTCGGAATTTCGAAATCTCCAAACTTCAGCCCGGCATTTTGGAATCTTGGAATTCCGGAAATTTTAGTCCGCCACTTCGGAATCTCAGAATTTCAGCCCAAAATTTCAGAATGCGCAACGATGATGAGTTGTTCTGTCATATAGGATTCTTAGAATAGGAAACGTAGCCATTCAAACTGTGGAACTAAGAATTTCGGAGTTTGGGATTTTAAAGTTCTTTTTCTCATAACTACAAAATTGTAGAATCTTGGAACTTCAAGTAACATAGTTACGAAATAGACACCAGTACCGAGACGAACCTCCCTATCATGATGAAACTTATTATCTTTTCCCATTGCCAGTGCTGGCAATAGATCTTTCGCTTCGTCCTTTTGCAGATTCTTTAATTTCTTGTATCTATAAAATATGCTCCAAACTCGCATGTCCATAGTGGATTTTTTTTTTTAATATTGGTGTTGTGATGGCATAAAGAAAATATCTTCTCCATGCACAATGAACCTTCCTCACTATGTATTTTAGATTAATAACAAGAAGACGTAAACTAACTGACTGATCGTATGTATATTTTTTCTTGCGAACAAGGGACGCCGAGCATCAACGCATTCTCTGACACTAAGCCGCTGACTAGAACTCACCCCTATCGGCTTCCAATGTGGGAACATACTTTTCGAAAAGGAATTCGCTTATTAATGATTTGATCACGCAAAAGGGTAAAGGATTGTTCACATGAAGACTTCAAGGTTGCTGAGAAATAACAGGTGCATAGAGAAGGAAGAACACAAGAAAAGTCTGCCGCCAGCGCCAGGTGGCTAACGACGCTTCCAAATCATTAGAGTAGACAGTCTTTCTCCTTATTACAGTATTACCCTGACTCAACAGTTTCGACACATCCAGTAAGAAAACATTTCATGTAGAATTAATGTGGGCCACAACGATATCAAGGAAACGTCCGGTTTCCTTAACAATAATATATCAAGAAAGTCTAAATCTAAAATGAAAGTCAAAGAAAGAATGGCAGGATTTTTCATATTTCACGATAAAAAGGACTCATGATTGTGATAACTTCTGAACTACTTTCTTACAGTTGTTTATCAACCATGCAGTTTCAAAAGAAAACATATATATTCTTATCGGTGTGCTATCACTATTACGTCTAATTTATAACAACCGAAATTTACAAGTTTATGTCGTTAATTGATTTTAGTCTTTCTTACGTTCTGATATCAAACAAAATGAAAAGGGTTGTGTTATATCACATAGGAACTGCCCTAGTCCAATGAAATTTAGTATTTTTACCAAATAGGTTATTTACAGTAGCTATAGCGACCTTCCACTATGAAACCGGAACTTTACCCTCCTGACACCCCGCGCAGAGCCGGCTCTACAAAACATAACGACATTTGTCCGTTCGTTTCTGCGGATATCTCGAGCTTCGCTAAGTTGAAACCTTTTGTAGGGTAATTTCTACACTTCAAATTTTGCTTCGGCGGACAAACAATAGCAGAAGCGCCGTATGTTGTGCAACTGGACAGAGTTAAGATTCCTCCTGCTTCATATACTCGATTTCCTCTGGGCGTCAGGAGGTTAAGAGCTTCAGGGCTATATGGAACGCATACGCCTTTGGCGCAGAAAACTCGAGTTGGATTCCGATGTGGGTTCAAGCAGTTTGAATCCAGCATTAAACTAAGTCTATGTTTCATATAGCCGCGGTGCTGAATTCCGAATCAACAAAATAATCAACTCGTGCTCTGTATGCAATATATAATGTAATGTGCTTTCTTTCTGAGCGGTAGTTTCGGATGTAGTGTTGTAAAAAAACGGTTTTTTTTCTGTGAAGTTTTTTTTCAATAAAAAACATCGTTCTTTTTCATGTTTTTTTTCAAATGTCTGTTTTTTTTCTGGCAGCTATTATTTATTGATTTATCTTGAAGATTATTGAAATAATCAATAGAACTTGAATCGAAGCCCTCGTAAATTACAAATCGTTTGTTTCCTTGTACCTATACGAGCAAAATCGTGTGATTATTCCATTCGGACCCAGATCATTTTTGGCGTTTTCCTACTTTGTCAATTAGTGACTTATTGCTCAAAAACCACTTACCCTATTGATATGGTTAAGACCTTGTTTTTTAGAAAAGGAATGTGGCTATTTTTTGGTGTACATTACATTGCAGTGTTGCGAGCGGGTGGGAAATTACTGAGGGAAATGTAGGGGTGAAAATTTACAAAAAATCCCTAACCGAATTTCAAGATTTTTGTATCTAGCACCACTGATGCCATATGGGTCTAAGTCACCTAAAAAAAAATCTTTGGTGCGTTGACAAGTTACAGTGAAAATCTAAAGTCGCTGGCTTCCATTCAAAGAGAGAAAGAAAAAATTATCAGTTTCCATACACATGAAATGTTGCACTTTTTACGCCTCAGAAGCAAAAACCAACAGATATGCCGGGGCTACAGCTTCTCTAATTATCCTATTGAAACTTTTTATGGTGCGTTCTGTAGGCTAAAGAGAAGGCTTTCAGGTAGTGGTACATTTGTTGCAACGTAGCGAGCAAGAGGGAAATAATAGAGGGGAAAGGGAAATTTGCCAATTTTTTTAAACTTAAAATCAGAAATTAATTGTTTTGGCTGGAAACACTGTCATAAAACAGACGTAAAGTATCTGAAAGTAAACCTTCGTACCCCAAGAATACTTCCTACAAGTATCATGGCGATATCTAACAAAGTAAGCATGATTTTTTTAAAAAAAAATCTCATTCTACCTCAGAAATTCACAATTTTCTTAACATTTACAGAACATAGTTTATTATAAGCCTTAACTGTACTTCCCCTAATTATTCTACCGAAACTTTTTATGGTGTGCTGTGTAGGCCAAGGACGAGGCTTTCAGACAGTGGTACGTTTGTTCGAATGTAGCCAACAAGAGGGAAATAATAGAGACAAAAAGGGATTTTTTTTACAAGATTTCTCCCTAAAATCGGAAATTAAAATTTTCTGTAGCTGGCAACAGTGCTAGCAGACACACACAAACTATCTTAAAAGAAGCTTTGGTATCCCTATAATATACCCTCAAGTATTGTGACAATATCTAATAAAGTAAGCAGGTCATTAAAAAATATTTCAGTCTACCTAAAAAAAATCACAGTTATCTTTCCACTTAGAGAACAAGATCTACTGTAAACCTTAACTGTACTTCTCCTAACTATCCTATTGAAACTTTCTATAGTGCGTTGTGAAGGGTAAAGACAAGACTTTCAGATACTGGCACTTTTGTTCCTATGTAGCCAACAAGAGGGATATAATAGACAAAACACGTAACTTTCCCCTAACATATTGAATTAAAATTTTCCGTAGGTGGCAATACTGCTACCAGACAGACGAAAACTATCTTAAAATAAACACTGGTACATTACTAATATATCCTACAAGTATCATGGCGATATTTAAGAAACAATGCTTTTAATTACCAAAAATATATTTCGATGAAGAGAAAAGTAGGGGAAAATCAAGAGTTAGAACCTTAATCCGAATTTTTCGTGCTTCCCCTAATTACCCCACTGTAACGATATGTACGCGAGTTTGTTCAGTAAGAACAAATGTTCGACTGACGTAAGTTGACTTGCATTCCGACGTATAGGTGCGGTTTATAACAAAAATTTCGAATTTTTTGCCCAAATTTAAGGAGATTTTAATTTCCGTAGTTGGCAACACTGCGCGCAAGCCCGTCCAATTGATGTCAACAATTAGCTATTCATCGGATGTACCTACCTGACAAGTCTTAAGGAGGTCTCTCTCCAACGAATGAAGCTACAGGGGAAAAGTAATAAAGAAAATTCGAAAATTCTCGGTTTTGACTGGGGTGAAATTTGAGAGGGAAATTCGACACACAGAAGAAAAAGAAACTAAAATGATAAACTATGGACCAACCATATTTGGCAAGAAATATATATATATACCGATATCTTAATTAGTGACCATACAGGAGCGGATTAAAAAATTGACATATCCGTATGTGCCACTTTGGCCACCTGGGTCCGAAAGGGTTACGAGTGTACATTTAATTACATTTTTTGACTACTAACTTGTGTTGTTGTATTAATTATAGTCTTGACTAATAATAATATCGTTGTTGTAAACAATCACAATCTCTCCTTTTTACATCTTAGTTCCAATACTGATGCTGAGAAATGCAGGGTGTTTCAAAATGAATATCGGGGAATTAAGTCTTCGCAGTACTTATTACATTTTACGCACAATTATAAACAATACATCAAATAAAAGAACACCTCAAACAGTTTTTGCTTCAAGTGTTCGATGTGAGCTTCATTCGTCACATGGCACACATAGAGTCAATAGGTGAAAAAGGCCCATAAACTTTCCGCCATATGGCACAAAACATTCAATTCACACAGACGGTTGCACTGTAACTACAGATTCAGTCTTTGCAAAGTTAAAACACACAAAGCTTTCTGGTCTCTAGTCTCCATCTTTGCTACTTGCTCTTTCTAACGGCAGACAGAGGAAACAATGCATGACATGCGTGTGTACAAAACTGTTTGAGTTGCTCTTTTATTTGATAATACTTATAATTGTAAGTTAATTGTAATAGATACTACAAAGTTTCAAAACCCTAATATTCATTTTGAAACACCCTGCATTACTTCAAATTATGTCATCCTATATTCATGTCTTGTATGTACACTCATGTCCAAGATTATTGTTGTATGTCTATAAATATGTTGTTGTAGGAATATAATTTGATAACGAATCCGCCTGGTATTTCTTATAATATTAGTATGTGTATAATCGGCAAAGACATGTATGTGGCAAATTTCATGTCAAAACAGCAGTAAATAAGAACAATAAAACAAAAATAAAACTTTCTTTCCATTTAGCAACAGTTTCTTTTACTCTTTCTCATTTTCGTATTTATAATTCTTTTCCTTTGAAATTTACAACAAATATACATTTTCCGATTATACACGTAATATTAAAAGTACCCTGCAAAATCATTATCAAATTATATTCTTACAAGAAGACAGTTATAGATATGCGACAATCATTGTGGACATGCATGTACATATCATCGGGCCGACCCCAGGCAATTTGTCGCCCGCGCAATGACGTAATTTGCCGCCTAAATCTTTCTCCAGAAAGAACAAATCTTAAAAGTCACGATTTTAAGTATGCTACTCCAGCATGAACAACGAAAGGGAGGGAAACTACACTCGCACTCAGAAAGGCTTAAATACTTACTACAAATACAATATTGTTGTGTCTGTTTTTTTCTTTAAATATTAATCTATTATGTTAGTGAAAGATAAAACAAATACATCTGAAAGATGGTAATCCTTTTTATAGAATTCAATATCGAGTTTCAATCTCAACATATCAGTTTGCAATTATAGTGCAACTAGCTCTTTTACCTTTATTTCTTGATTTTCCTTCTACATCTGTTATTTTTTTTAAAATTGTTTCCACCTTCCATGATAACAATCTTATTTGCGACAAAGACAAGAGAAGCTTTCATATCAGAACTTTGATAACTAACCAAAGGGGACAGGCATTCGAGAATTGAGTTCCTGCATTTGACAACAATCAAGCAATTTATTCTGGGATTTATTTTACCATTTGCTTTAGCACTGATCATGTTACTTAAACTAATGCGACCTAAACATAATTTATGAATGTAGTATTCAAATAGAAGGTCAGCTTAGTCAGTGGTGCCCACCCCCTCATGTCCATGACGCACCCCCCCTCAATTGTTTATCCGTAGGTGTTCTTCCATGAAAAAAAAATCTTTTCGATTAATTTTTACACACCCTCAAGCATATTTATATAGATTTTTAATCCCCCCAAATATTTCAATGACGCAATTTGCGTCATAGCCCCCCTGGCTTAGTAAATTTAGCTACCATGATCATGAAGTCTATCTCCAACAAGAAATATTTATTTTAAATAAAACACTTATGACAGATATTGCCCCCCAGTGCAAATGCACGTGTTGCACATATGGTAGAGCCAGCAATGCATATCATATATCTAGTCGACAAATTATTTATATGATATTCAGAAAATATTAGTAGGCAAATTAGTATTAGTTTTTACCTTTAGACAAGTTATTTGCATTTTATACTGTTCGTGATATTACTTTCGTACTTATTAAAGGCCTACTTTCACGAAAAAAAAAATGTTCATTTATACTTTTATTTCTTCGTTGATATTGGTGAAACAGTACAGAAACACGGATTATTAGTAGGTACGCTACTCATATAAATTGTAAAATATGTGTACCGTATCAGTATCTAGTGTTTAATTTATGTTGCATTTTATGGTAATTACACCTACATAAAAATACTTCAGACTTAAATGACGTAAGATACATTACAAATGACTATTTGAAAAAAAACGAAATTTAGAAAAAAAACGAGAGGCAATGTTTTTTTTCTAAAAAAAACGTACATTTCTGAAAAAAAAACGAACGGTTTTTTTTCTATTTACAACACTATTCGGATGTAAAGTTTCATATAAAGCCCCAACAAGTGTTCATATCCCAGTTATGCAGCAGGTCCTACTCCAAACAACACGTACGTGTACGGCACATGAGCCGTACATATGCACATGTGCATTTGCGTGGATGAAGCACACATTTATATAACCCGTGCTTAAGCCCTTATGTACACATGAGCATTTGCGTGGATAAAACACCCGTGCATGTGCACATGTGCATTTGCGTGGATAAAGCGCATTTAAATAGGCTACTGCACATGTGTATGACACGTCCATAATACCGTGCAAGTGTATACTTTTACTTTCATCCTCCTAGTATTTAAAACATGCAATATGGCTATAGTATTTTTAATTGAAAGTTGTAGTTTTTTTTTTCCTCCAGGCGGTGTTATAGAGACTTTTCGACGAATGACAGCTGAATGACTAAAAAGGCCCTAACGTCCGCTGAGCTAAGATATAAGATCAGCAGATGGCAGCACTGTACTGATGTAACTAATGTCAGACAGTTCATAGGTTTACAAAATTATTTTCGTGACCGATTACAGCAGAACATGTGTTATTTGTTACTTGGCAAACATGTCAAGGATACAGTATACATGAAGCTGCATCAGTTCCCGAAGGAGCAGGACGCTCATACTTTTAGGGATTATTCATTGAGTATGTACGAACTTACAAAGGGGGTAACAAAGCGACTTTTATTTACTTATCGACTGATACGAAAATAAAAAAGAACGTACTTGTACTTTATATCTGCATGTGTAGTGCCCTTGTACTTTATCTATGACTATGTGTGTGGGGGGGGGGGGAATTAACGCATATCGCATGTCTTGCGCACATGGATACTTTTTACTATTGCACTACATAGAAAATTTATGGTATTTCATGTAGAAGTGGTAATAGAACAGAGAAGAAACGCAGATCAGGGGGTTCTCATGTATACTATTACCCATGTCAAATTTACTATCTAATGCTTTGCTTATTGTAAATAATAAACTCCAAAAGTAAAATTCTCACTGACAATTATTAGTTACTTCTGATATACTTGGAAGGTGATGTCTTTCACCACTCAACAACAGCCACGACAATAACTGAACTGAAGTCAATGACTTGGTGTTATAGATTGTGTTACTGCGGAAGGCACCAAATATAATATAGGCTTTTTTTCGTTGCATATCGAATATGCTTTTACATCACCTCTGCACTACAAGGAAATCACCTGTGTCCTGCATTTGCCATCGAGGTACTGCGTGTAAATCACCTACGTGCTACGCGTATATCACCTCTGTCCTACATGTGAATCATTTGTGCACATCATGTAAATCGAATACGTGCTACGTGTAAATCAACTGTGCGGTAGGTGTAAATGTAAGATGTTGAATAGGACCTGTGACGCTTATGTGCATCACATGTACAGGCGTGCATTTATACAGATGATGCTCATGTTGCATCCGTGCAATTGTACATTACATGTACTATAAGGGTACTGTACGTGCATTGTGCTCTCTGGGACCACGCACAGCTTGAGAGATGGAAAGATACATGGAACTCAAATCAACATTAACTTGCCACTGAAACAGTTACTGAACTGAGTATAATATCACATATCGAAACAAAAAAGCCTTAGATGAACAACTGGGTCCAACTAATATTAGTACTAAGAAGTGTTTTTTTTTTTAAATATATATATATATATATACATTTTCGAACTGCTGCAAATATATAAATCCTGTACTGTTTATTTAACGTTAACTTTTTAGAATTTTAAAAGTTATGAATGTAGGCTGAATCCATGTTGTACAGGGTAGCACCCAGTGGCGTTCTTCTGTTTCTGCGATGATAAACCTCAGAGTTCATAAAGCTATTTATGATTTAAGGGTTCTTCGTGCATTAACAGAAGAGGGACAAACTTTAGTGAGGGGTAACTTGAATTCGTAACTTTATAGGGTATATTCATCATTTCTTAGTACATGTATATAAATGCTTCAGCTACATAGAAAGAAAGATGAAAACAGCATTGCATAATTAGCACAATTTATTGTGATTTACCCTATCGAAAACAAGACTGCAAAATGAATATGTAAAATGTATCAAGTGAACATAAAATATATAGGTCTGCGGAAGACAACTAATTCCAACTTTCATAATAAGAAAAAGTAAACACATTAGCATAAATAAAATGCTAGTTCTGACAAAAACTTTTATCTCTAAGAGCAAAATATGACTACATTTCATCTCTTCTTCGGGGATGCAAGTAATTAGATGTCCGGTCAATGTTAAACATTCAAAATAACAGTGATCAAATGTAGGGCTTTAACCGTTTGAGTTTAAAGTAGGACACACTTATCAAACCTCTTCAGATCGTGTGTTCGAACATATCTGCATTTGCACACAAAACATTTAAGAATAACAGAAATATATATGTATGAATAAAAACTACAACAAACGTTGAATCAGTATTTATTTAACCACTGCACCACTACAAAATACAAAATATTAATTCAGCTCGTTTGATTATGATGAGGTCAATGCAATACTTCGAGGAAACATTCAATACTTGAGCACAATTCACGAAATAAGAACTCCACAATAACCCTGTCACCACTAAATTAATGTTAATATTTTTAAACTTACCCACGTGTTTAAATACGAATACGAAACTTTACTGATATTAACTGGAAACATGGCAACAATTACCTCACATATATTATTGCCAAAAATCTGAGTGAGTATAATCGCTATCACATCTCAACCATACGAGTAATGGATAAACGCCACTTACGGTGAAGAAGACAAGATCTCAACTATAGTTGCAGCAACGCTATGCGGCGCAACTACAACGCTTTTGCTTCCACCGGAATCGATGTAATTAACACTTAGCAGAATAGCATTAAGATTGTAAGTTGTTATAAGCGACGCTATGAAATTTAACGTCCTGCGTTATTTTCTGAAGTATGAAATGAAATCTAAGTTTTACGTCCCACGGTTATGCCGATTAGGCTAAAGGAGACGGTGATGATGAGAGACGAGTGAAATGGTGGAATGAAGAAAGTGGAAGGAAACGGGAGGACCCCGAGAAAACCCACGAGCACGGAGTTTGTCCACCACAAAGTCCACACGGCGCGAGCTGGAATCGAACCAGGGATCCCAAGTACCGGAGTATTTTCTGAAGTATTTTTAAAATTATGAATATAACCCGTAAAATACGCTATTACATACACCTAAAAAAATTAAAAGAATGAACTATGAACAATGCATAACTCTTATAACAGAAGAATATGTGTTCGTGGGTTTTCTCGGGGTACTCCCGTTTCCTCTCATATTCTCATTCCACCAATACTTCCATCATTCGCTTGCCTTAATCATTCGTCTCCCTTAGCCTAAAGGACATAATTGTGGGGCGTTAAACTGAACGATTTAACAAAAAAAAATATTTTTTAAAAACTCGTTATCTGCTATACACTGGGATGCAAGAATACTTGATGATTCTTCGTTCTTCTTCGTTCTAGTTTTTCGAAGTTTCTCTGTTGCTGAAATTGATTAGAAACCGTTATTCTAAACTGATCGAACCCTTCTCTTCATACACTAGTTCTAGTCTGGTTCAAACGTGAAATACAGAATCTACAATCTGTAATTTCTCATTAGGCCTGAAGTGATATCCAAATCTGTAGTTTTTAAATAATGAAGTTAAAAATCAGTGCACAATCACCAATAATAGAGAAAACAACTATATTTCAATCGAAACATACAATTAGTCCACTCAAAAGATTGGAAGTCGATTCAGTAATGATAACTGTAACAGAAAAAAGGGCTATTTTGAGAATAAAGACCATAATTTTTCAAATTTACTAGCTGTTACTTGAAAATAACGAGTAAACAACTTGCAAGTATAACAGAAGTATCCTCGTTAGCCAGAAGGAGAGTATCTTGTGATCGTCGCAGCCCACAGTAGGAAAACCAACCATGGCCATGCAAGGAGCCACTTGTCACACTACCTATCCCGTTATCTTGCGTACACACACGAATACATTATAAACTGCAAATGAGTCATGCGGTGCTTGTAACCCACTTTTGAAAGCTGCTTATAACCGTTATACGATAATATTGGAAAATGTCTATATTTGTGTGTATGTAGGGTAACTAACTTCCAAATTTGTCCACTTTCTTCTAGTTGCCTTGTACGCAATTTAAGTACATTACTCTCAGGAGAAAATCATGCATTCTGTCCTTGACTCTGAGAAGGATCGAGGAGAAAGAAAGAAAGAAAAACGCTGAGCTTTCAGTTTAAGTTCAACGTACCTTTCACCCTTGTTCGTTGATGTTTCAACAAATTTCACTTTCTTCGTGGGAGAGAAAGGTGGAAGAAGAAACTATTTGAGCATCTTTAAACAAACGTGATTCTTTGCAGCAGCATCTCAAATATACCTATTTAAGATGTTTCCTACAACGCATACGCAGCTTAGTTAAGTACAAAACTACTGGTAATATAAAATGTCAGTGAATTAAAAAAGACTGAAAAAAGAGCAAGTGAAAACTTAAAAATATGTTCTTTCAATTACTGTTTAATTAAACTGACTTTATTAAATCAACCATAACTAGTAAGTTTCAATCGTGAATTCAGATGAAATACTAATCATTTCAAATAACCTAACAAACCCTAATAAGCTACATTAAAATGAATGATTATTATTACAATAGAACTCACGAGAGAGGTATAACATCGCGGCCGCCCAAAGATAAAAGGAAGTATCTACATTTTGCTTGTTTTGAGAAAAACAGCAAAGAAAAAAAAAAAAGATATTTTTGATGATTAACATCACTGTTAAAGACTTTGTTTCTTTACGACGTCAATGAACACAATTAGCTTAAGATCGGTTCCTAATCCTGTAGAATTATACATAAACATACATAATTTTCCAAACAGTATTCACCCTTTCCTTTCTCCCGCCGAGAGAAATCAGGATCATACTGCAGATTTCTAATGATATGTATTTACGATGGAATTTCCATTTTATTTTATTGTAAATCTTTCTTCAATTCTCTAGTTAATCCCTTTTTAAAATTCTGTGAATTATTTTAGATCCTGAAATTAATTATATACATTTGAACATTACGAATTGCTCCTGTAGTTATTATAGTTTTAAATGTAATATTATGAATTAATTACCTGTATTACATTGTTCACCCCGTCGGTTAGCCAGCTAACGGTTAAATATTACACTAAACTAACTTATGATATGCAGAATCAAGTTAACAACGCTTTCTGTTTTTTAAAAAAAGAAAAAAAAAAGCTAAAATACGCATCAATTAACGCCGTTACATACACTAGCCTCATAGATAGTGCTTTCGCTCAAGTGTGCGAGGATCCTAAATTGATCTTTGGTCACATTACAGTCTCCATTAACCTACACAGTAAAAACATAATAAATCAACTTCGTATTCTGAAAATGAAACTTCAATCAAGAAAGCACAATGAATTATTACTTTTTGTTTTAATTAAATGAAAGATAAAGTGCAAATATGACTATACAGGGTTCACTCTTACTTGGTGAGTACTAATTCCTTAACTTTTCCAGGTGTTGATTTACAAATTTGCAGGTCTATATACGTATAATGCATGCACACACATATTTTTAAAATGGCGTCCACGGACCACAAAGCACTATTCTACAGGCCAAAAACAAAACGAAAATGTTATATGATGGTATGCACACCGGGGCCGCCTCTAGCCGCTATCGGGAATCAAAATTTCACAATGTGGCAACGTCGCAAATTAACTTCGAGCCATTAGCATTATTCTACGAATACAACAAGCAGTTGAATCGATTGCTACGCTAGTAAGTGATGCTAGTCAGTGCCGGATCTATAAAACGCAAGACCCCGCCGTGCGGGGGGAGGGATCCTAAGGGGCCAAAGGGTTTTTAAATGTCCCCCTGCATCTTGCCTGTAAATATTATTTTTATAAACACTTGAAAAAGAATATTTTCACAGTTTAACTAGAACCAAGTAATGAGCTACCAGGACTGACAACGACGCACGAGATGTCTCTTACTTTCGAAGGGTTTAAAAATAAATTTATCCGTACATTGTGCTTCTTGCAAGAGTTGCCATACTAATGGAGTGTTTTAGGATGTTTACATCCAACTGCATCCAGACTTGCAACTCTAGTGTTCAGTCATTTGGAGAAATTGGGATTGTCTTTGAAAAATGCAGAGGGCAGGGATATAAAGGCGCTGCTGTGATGAGTCTGCTTACACAGATGTTCAGAAGAGACTTCAAGAAATTGAAGAACGAGCTATATATAGGCCTATTCACTGCGAGGTACGTAATTGAAATCCTGTCATTAATGATACCGTCAAAGGTGTAAAAGAAATTGCTAGTTACTTCACAACGCTTCAGGATTTGTATATATTTTTTGGCCAAAATATAAATAGGTGGGATATTCTGTCATTATTGACAGGAGAATCAGATGTCACTTTGAAAAGGCTCAATCCAATCAGAGACTTTACGGTATCAGTCACATCAACATACCTCAACCTGATAGCTACAATGGACTGATTCAGTCCATTGTAACTATCAGGTTGAGGTAGGCTGATGTAATGAAAACTCTCCAAAACCTTTCACTGACAAGTAAGAAGGCTAACGAAGTATCAGAAGTAGAGCGATTGGCGAAAGTCATGTATTCCTTCGATTTTGTGTTTCTGCCTGTGGTGCTGTCAAAAATATTTTCACAACTGAACATTGCATTGCAACTTCTCCAAACTAAACAAATTGACCTGAGAAACCTTTACGCACTCTTGAAGACAGCCAAGAGAAATTGAAGAAAATGACTGAAGAATATCATCAAATAAAACAAGAGGCCACAGCTGTTGCTACAAAGTGGAAAGTCAACTCTGTGTTCGTAGCAAAAAGGTACCCCAAAGTGAAAAAAACGCTTCAATGAACTGGTAGAAAATCGTCGGTTTTCGGACACAACGAGGCTTGCTTCAGGGTTGATGTTTACAATAGACTTCCAGATACAAAAGAAGTACCACCAAGACATCGGTTCGTCACTAAATATTGGAATTAAAAATCATATTTCGAAGATCAACACTGTTTTTTTAATTGGCGGTATTATATATGTCGAGTTTAATACTATTGCCCCTAGTTATCCTGAAGTTTTGACTATTGTTGCTTTATTCCTGACTTTACACGTAACTGTGGCTTGTGAATAGTGATGAGCAAATGCAAGACCAAGACCAAGACCCGGGTGGTCTTGGTCTTGGTCTTGGTCTTGCACATTTGGTCTTGGTCTTGGTCTTGCACTGGAACCCTCGGTCTTGGTCTTGGTCTTGGTCTTGCACACCTAGTCTTGGTCTTGGTCTTGGTCTTGCACACCCAGTCTTGGTCTTGCTTGCAAGAGTCTTGCAAGTTTTGCTTTTAAGAAATCTATGATTTCCATAAGTAAATTTTACTCTGTATATAAGGGATAATAAATCCTACATTCCGTCAATAGTGAGGAAAATACAATGTATGTTTCTAAATGCTGGGTTGAATGGAAAACGAATGCGAAGGTTTTAGAAATAGTAGCAGTAGGGGGAGAAAAGAAGAATTTTAGATGTAATTAAGAGGAGGACATTGGCTGAGGAGGAACTGTATTATGAGGAACGTGGTAGAGGGAGGGGGCGAAGGAGATTATAGTTCAAGAAAGATATTAAGACAGAAAATTGCTACGTTAAGACGAAGAGACTAGCTGAGGACCACAGTCATCGAAGCTTCTCAGCTGCAGCAAGTGACCTGCCAATAATGGCAGAATAGCTATTATTATGACGATGATGATATGTTTAGCAATATTGACCAAAAAAGAGAGAAAAAATTAAAATAATAATAATTAAACCTCTTAATATTTTAGAATATGAAATGAAATTAAATTTGTGAGTTTTACGCTCCACGATTATGCCGGCTAGGCTAAAGGAGACGGCGATGATGAAAAATGAATGAAAATGGTGGAAAGAAGAAAGTGGGAGAAAACGGTAGAACCCCGAGGAAACCCACGCACACGGTGTTTGTCCACCACAAAGTTCATTTGGTGGGTGCTGGGATCGAACGCGGGACCCCAAAAACCAGAGCTGAACGCTCCACCACTGAGCCACCGCGGCCCCAATATTTTAGAATAATTTGAGTAAAAACTGGAAACGACTCAACTGTCTATGTCTTTTGTGTAAACTCAATGTATATAAATACTTTTGACCTACATTAGAAATACATAATAACGGCATCAAACTTCAAGTTATCTTATATATAAAAGAGAACGCACAAATCCTTTGTTCCCTCATCACGCTAATACGGCTGAACCAATTTCTTTCATTTTTGGGGGGTTATTAGGATTTGGACCCTAGATGGTTTTCATCATATCACTTTAATTTTTAATTACCAGTGTCTTGAGATAATTGACCATTCAAGTGTCCATAACGTACAAATCCTTTGTTAGTTCATCATAGGTAAAAATAAACGTATTTATATGCAACCCGCATGACCGTGTCACTCGGCGGGTTAACATAAATGACAGGCGATATAATGTTAACATTTACTGCAATCTACTATGGTTTTTATCATATCACTTGAAAGCGAAAAAGTAAAAATTATCTAAGTAACAACGTTTATTGCGTTCCGGGGTGACCGCAGCGAAGCGGGGCGGGTTAACATAAATGACAGGCGATATAATGTTAACATTTACTGCAATCTTCTATGGTTTTTATCATATCACTTGAAAGCGAAAAAGTAAAAATTATCTAAGTAACAAAGTATTGCGTTCCGGGGTGACCGCAGCGAAGCGGGGTGAACGCTGCTAGTTTGAAATAAGTACGAAATCACTCTCAGTTGTGAATATAGATTATTTATTGTTGTATAATGTTATATCGTTGAATCCTAGATATGCCGTATACCTAAGGGGGCTATAAGTTATATTGATAAACAATTATTCAACGTATAAGCATCCACCTATGAAGTCAAACTTGCGGTCACATGCGTTAAGATTTTGTCAATGTCATGAAAATGTTATTTCAATATTAATTTTATAAGTACACATTAAAAATTTCCAACGGATGCTTGAACCTCAGAGCCAAGGTCATACTCATGTATAGTCGGCACCTATGGTGTACGGAATTGCCGATGTTCAATACTACATTTCTTTAGTTTTGGAAGAAGAACACCACTAATATGTTTTGAAATGAAATGAAATATTTACTTTAACGTCCCACGATTATTATACTGAGGCTAAGGGAAACAGTGATGATGAGAAATGGTGGAATGAAGAAAGTACGAGGAAACGGGAAAACCCACGCACAGGGTATTTGTTCATCAAAGAAGCTCACATAGCGCAAGCTGCGATCGAACCAGGGCCGCATGTACCAGAGGTGAACGCTCTGCCACTGAGCTACCGTGTCCATAACATACTCTAGTTTATTTTTGCTTATCCACTTCTTATGGACACAACTATTCTTCGTATGATTTCCCAAAATCCAATCATGGGCCGTCGTGAATGATCAAATGATGATCAAAGTAAATCAGACACTGAAGTTGTTATAGCTTGTAACAATTCATAGAATTATTCTGTCAGTCGTCTCGTGAACAACCGATTCAAAAAACGACATACTGTAGCTATATGTTACAGGAGCAGATCGACTTACATGGATTGCATAAACTACTGGGAATACATTCACTTTGGCTGTATTTTTCTGGAGCCAAGAAGTTCACGTGAAAGATGTAATGATTTTTCCCTTTCCTCTTTACATTCTATAAAAAATCAAGTAGTGTGTATACTTGTGCAAGACTCTTGCGCAAGAGTCTTGGTCTTGGTCTTGGTCTTGCAGGTATGGTCTTGGTCTTGGTCTTGGTCTTGCACCCCTTGGTCTTGGTCTTGGTCTTGCATCGGGATTCCTGGTCTTGGTCTTGGTCTTGGTCTTGGTCTTGCATGCAAGACTCTTGCAAAAACTGCAAGACCAAGACTCTTGCGCTCATCACTATTTGTGAAAGGTCATTCTCAAATCTTAAAGAGGATCAAGAGCTATTTAAGGTGTTCCATAACAAGGAAAGAATGGCGACTTGAAAATGTTGGCAATCAACCATGAAAGGGCTTCGACTATTGAAGAGAGATATATTATACGGGAGTTTGTGGAGATAAAGTCGAGGAGGAAGGGTTTCTTCTAACACGTAAGTATTTGAATCTCTATTGCATAGCAAACAGAACACTAGGAATATTTCATTAAAATGTAGTATTAAAAAAAGGATTGAATATAGAAGGGGCCCTTTCAAATTTTCTTGCGGGAGGGGCCGAAAGTCCTACATCCGGTACTGATACTAGTATTAATCCATATCGATTTTAGAGGTCATCTGGAAAGACTCGATATTACTATTTGATAGATTGGTAGATCTGATCTATGGTTCTTCATTTGCGACGCTGCCACATAGTCCAACGTGTGTTTTCAGACGAGGACTAGAAATATACCTCGTATGTGTGTGTGTGTGTGTGTGTGTGTGTGTGTGTGTGTGTGTGTGTGTGTGTGCAGGGCTCATAGTGGTCTGATCTCTTGTAAATAATTGAAAAGTGACCAAAAGCACACGAAAAAGTTACAAAAATCCCATCATGCCCCTTTTTTCCTGTCAATTTCTCCTCTCTCTGTTGTTTTGTTTCATCTTTTCTTCTTTACTTCTTCTTTTTAAGCTTCCTCCTTTCTTAGCTTTTCTAAGTGTGCTTTGTAGTTACGGAAGGAGACTTACGTGTAAGAAGCTTCTGAGTAAGTGGAACCAGTTCTGGCCTATTTCCGAATTTCTTCATCCCAGACATTATATTTAACTTAGCACTGAGAGTTCTCAAAGTCATGAAATATTCAAATTCATCACCTACTCTTAAGAAGAATATACAAGAAGCATAACACAAGACGAACATGATAAACCACACACACACACACACACACACACAAACGTTGAGCGGAGCATTAACTATTACGAGATAAAACTAAAAGACTATTATGATAGAAGAAAGAATAGACACAGAAGAGTTCTCAACCCCACCTTGAGAGCTTAAGCATCCACCAACCATCCACTGTGCTTTAGAAAGAATAAAAGCTGAAGTGAGAATAAAGCTGACTGTTTCACATGCGCCAGCAAGTACTGAAGCTTTCAGAAGAGTAATAAGTTTCTGCCTTTTTCCATTTATTTTTATAATATTTTTCTTAGAAAACTGCCAATGCAAAACAAATCACACGAAAAAGTCACTTTAGCTCCCAAAAAAGTAACTTTTAGTGACCAACTGGGAAAAAAAAAGTAACTTTTAGTTAAAAAAAAAAAAGTGACTCGCTATGAGTCCTGTGTATGTGTGTGTGTGTGTAGCGTGTGTGTGTACGTAGAGAAGTTTTGCAAAACTAATTTTATAGAATATCCCCTAGCAAATGGCCGGGTAAGACAAAAAGAGAAATGGTTTCTGAGAAATAAAAATTCACAACTTTTCCCTTCAAAAAATGAATGAAATACACTGACTTTCCCACAACCTGCTTTTTAATAGGGTGAATTCCCTGATTCTTCCAGGTTGGTGGGAACCCCTAATTTAGTCGTTGGAAATAACTAACTCTGTGACTTAGGATATTGAGAGTCATCTCTGCATAAATAAAATAATATCATTGGACTGTGTCCTGTACCAAACCAATCAGTCAGGATTAGTACACCCTCGTAAGATCATATTTTATATTATTTTCGAATCTTATTGACTCCCATCTCATTCCACTGCATTTCCTTTGCTGTTTTTAAGAGTTGGTCCATGTTATTTCCCGTTAATTTGTTCTAGTTGCAATGGAAGATTACTGCAATCCTAACCCATGCAGGTGAAACTGACACTGTTCTAACTTTACTCAATCTATCTTTAAATAATGCTTCGTTCACAGATCAAATTATAGCGCACTGTTGTGCCTGCGTTTATATTAAATGAAAACAAGAAAACTAAAGAGTCCGACAGTAAACAGTTCATCATCATTTGTATCTGGCAGACACTTGAGATAAGAGATTAAGAATATTTACATGCTTCGCTGAGAGTCTCCACGCTACGAGTCACACAGCGACACGCGATTTGGAGATAGTATTTAATGTGAGAAAAGGTTGAAAATACTCTCTTGTTTGGCAGTGTGTTATGTACTATTAATGGTACACAATAAATAATAATGAAGGTTATACTTCCAATTATAGATTATTAGTAGGAACAACATAATATTACTTCACAATGCATCTTCGACCTCATTTGTTAGACACTGTATAAAGAAGTGAAAGGTATTTATTCCCTGCACGTTCAATGCAGGAAAATGTCTTTTACTTCGAAGTCTTCCTCCTCATGCTCCTCTTTTAGTATTCTATGGAATCCACGTGACTGATCATTCCTATTAATAGGATGGAATGAAATTGTAAGCAATGGTCGTTGTATGTTTCAAGTTTAAGTAACAGCAAAAATAATTTTTCAACTCAACAAAACTACTCAAAGTGAAAGAGGAAAAGTATGAACCTTATGAGTTACTAAACGAAACTCTTTCTGTTTAGGGGAGCTGGGAGACCACCATTCTGCGCTCTGTCTCTTGGTTTCAAAGTCGTATTGGAAGCACCAAGATTCGTTACCAGTTACTATCGAATCCAGGAAAGCAGGGTCAACGTCAGCGTTCTCGATGAGTTCACCACACGCGTCCATTCTGAGTTGCTTTTTTTCGTCCGATAAACAGTGCGGAACAAATTTTGGAACAAATCTTGCGTTTCCCTAGGTCTCGCGTCAGAATTTGGCGAGCCATTTCTTTGTCGAGGTTCAGTTCACTAGCCAGTATTCGAATAGTCAGTCGCCGATCTGATGTTACAAACACATGCAGTTTCTCAATTATTTCAGGCATACGCACGGAAATCGGCATGAGTGTACATGAATGTACTATCTTCCGAATCCAGCAGCGCCTCTCTCGGGCGATTGATCGGTTTCGTGCTGTGACGTCAGTCCTGGATATTAATAGCCACACTTTGTAATATTATTTATAATAATGAAACTAAATGACTCTATATAGCACTAAACATTACTGACCGCTGAAGGTGTTCAGTGGTAGAGTGTCTCGATTTTAAGTAATCATTATTAAATTCATGATATTTAAATTCTAAAATTCCCCGACACACCTTAGAGGACTGCGTGACACACCAGTGTGTCGCGACATATCGGTTGAGAACCACTAGATTAGACTACATCAACCTAATGGTGGCCAGACATAATCATATTTTTTCCATCATATAGCTATTATATGGACGGTGTGCTCGAAAAACTTGATAACCCTAATTGTAATCTTCAATTTACATGATGCACTTTTCTCAAAATAACTTAATCACTATAAATTGTTACTATTTTAAACATACAAAATTATTGAAAAATAATTAGTCAATGAGGGAAATTCGAGCGGGTGGTTAGAAGATACGATTTTTTACATTAATTTAAAACTTCAACCGATTTTATCCAACAAGTTAGTTCCTGTGTGTTATTAACCACATTCATCGTATTTAATATTTCAAGTATCGGAGTTTGAAGTGGCAACTGAAATGGGTGAATACTGAATGCTAGGATCTATAAGTTTCGCATATAAAATGTTAAAAAATAATTTCCCTTACTCATTTTTAACATTTCTTTATTCAATTGTTCACAGAGACGATTTAATAGAAATGAAAATGAATTTTTTCAGTTTTATGTCTCACGGTTATGCCGGTTAGGCTAAAGGGGATGGTGATGATGAGAAATGAATGAAATGGTGGAATGAAGAAAGTGAGAGGAAACGGGAGAACCTCGAGACAACCCACGAGCACGATGTTTGTCCACCACAGTCCACACGGCGCGAGCTGGGATCGAACTAGGGACCCCAAGAACCGGAGGTGAACACTACCACTGAGCCACCGCGCGACAATTTAATAGAGTTTTAATATGAACAGAAAGGTTCATATTGAAGCAAAACAATCAAATTTGATGCTAGTGAGCATCCCACAATGTCAATCTTTATTTTACTTTTTGTTAAAACGTGGAGAATATCTTCCATGTTCTGATAATAACAAACATAACAGTTTATGAGTCTTTCTTTATTTGTTAGCAATCATCACACAGACATGTCTGTTATGATGAACGTTATGAGGACAGATACTTCAAGTAAATGACAGTGAAGTTATTAGTGCTACATCACAGTAACTTTCATTTGTTTCCTTTGAAGCAAAATTCGTTTAAAGAGCAAATACTACCTGACCCCAGAATTGCAATAATTTAGCATCGCAAATGTTCAATCTTTAGTTTGATACGATGTACTGTATGAGGCGTTCTTCAAGAGAAAGGCGAATTCGCCAAACTTATCTTTACAGCTATTAATGTTCAACGACTCCTTGTCTGTAAACGAGACATGGGCGAACTTTACAAGATCATCTCTGTATTATCATGTCTAATCAGCCCTGAGTACTATCTTCGAATCTGCCTTGTGTGAGTCAAATAATTCAAAGAAAATAACTTACTAGACCAGAAGCAGGTAATCTTTTACTTTATGACTACTTTTCACTTCAGAAATCACGGTCAGTCTATTTATCTGTTCACAATAATAGTGATCGGTACAGATAACAGGGGCGTCATTTCAGACTTCGCTTGGGGAGGGGGGCAAGAGCACTTGCAACATAAGATTTTCACGTTTTGTACTACTATATTAGTAGACAATCGATTAAAGTATGTATTCCTCAAACTCTTGGGGGGGGCAATTGCCCCCTCCTGCCTCCCTTAAATGACGCCCCTGACAGATAACAACAATAAATACTCGTAAATTTACATATTTTCCTCCTACTAAATCGTAAGCACAACAACTGTGAGAGCTATCTGTTTCATGAAGGTAGAGATGTTATTCCAAAAATAAAATATCCATTATCACGCTGAATCTGGCCTAGGGAAGAACACATCTTACTATTTGAAAAAAAATTCAATTAATCTGTAATTTTTTTGCATTTTTTCGCAATAAACTGCGATTGACGATTACTGCTCTACACTAAATAGAACTACATTTCTTTACCTTCAAAAAGACATGCCATATATTATGCTACACTAATTGATACAGTACCGTTGAACATCCAAAAAATATTATTCATAAAAAGCCAGGGCATTCTGCTAATGGTTAATACTGTATATTAAAGCACGAGAAGTGCTTGTACCCAATTATTCTATCATTCTTTATCTTGAATATAATTTAGAATCGTAATACGAGAGAAAGCAATAAATACTCTATTTTGACAAATGTAAAGTAGACTGAGTTTAGCATTTCCTCCTCCTCCTCGTATGAAGACAATTTATCTTACTTATCTATAAAGAGATAAGAAGAATGTATAAGAGAATCATCTACTTTTAATCACAACATTTTAATGACTAGTTATAACGCGAAATGGATTAATTGGAAACAAATTACTGTGAACCTAAGGAATATCTAATATACAATTTTCTCGATGAATGGTCTACAAAATATGTTATTTTTTCCCCAGTTCTAATAACATTATAAAAGAAAGGTTCCTGGCATATGTAATTCATAAAAGGACCCCGCACTTTTCTTATGGAAAGTGGCTTTCGGCTAATGTTGATGAAACTTCGCTGGTTGATAGTTCTTCACATGTGGATTAAAAGTCTTAATGGGCACAAAGACCGAAATCCACTCCTTCCCCCCAAAAACCGCCTCAAATTAGCTGGGGGGGGATTGAACTGATTTCAGCATGTAAAACAATTTGTTGTTTTAATCAACTCAACAAGGACCCCAAACAACCACGTGTTAGACTATCAAACTACCTCACTTGACACCGCCCTTTGCTCCCCACATATCCCCCCCCCGCGAATTACCTTACGGATGTTCCATATTACTGTAGTTTATAGTTGCGCGTATGTGTTGAAATACCTACAGTTTTGGTCTCACCGACGATATAATGGGTTCACGTATCGCTGATTACGAATCTGAGGTGAGAGTTGTAGAATTCAAGATGGAGGATCAATATGGCGGATCAATAACACGAAACTCCTGAATGTAGCCACAAATAGCTGTTTACTAGGGTATTTTGGGTCGTTGGTTACGAATCTGAGGTCAAAATTCTTGAATTCAAGATTGCAGATCCAATATGGTGGATAAAAACATCGAAGCCACAAATCGTAGTAGACTAGAGTGTTTTTAGATCGCTGTTTAAGTACGCAACATTCCTAGATACTTCAGCCACCATGTAGAATTATTCTGCACCCTTGCCCTTTACCAAAACCCACCATAGATATCTTAATACTGAACGGTGTTAAAATAATTCATCAATTATCTGTTCATTATTTTCATCATTTCGGTTTGCAGCATCTAATGTGGTACTTAGCAATGCCTCATCGAGATATCTAATATTCTGTAAATGTCGTGCATGGCCTAAATACCACAAGACACTTGCGACGTGCGCACATGTACCTAATGTACGAGCACCGCTTTGACATGTACAGTAGTAACCTTGAATAACATTTTGATCATAATCCTGGTCATTGTGTTAGTAGACAGAGGATACCGCGATGAAATTCCTTTACTGGAATATTTAGGAATTGATCATAGAATGCCCGCACTCCAACTACCACGTGAAAGACAACTATCAACAGAAAATGCGAATACTTCTCGACTAGTTACTAAAAGTCGATGAATAGTCGAGGCAAGAAACGGGCATCTAAGATCTGTTTTTAAGTTTCTAGCACAAAAGTTGAATCTGCAACATGCAAAGAAACTGAATAGTTTCTATCGCATAGCTGGAGCTATTTTGAACAGATACCATCTCGTTATTTTCATGCAAGATGCAACCATTGAATTAGCTAGAGAAATGAGAAATACGTCAATCATGCCGAACGTTGTTAAAGCAAGAATGGAGGTAGATAATCTTATTAGAAGGAACGGTCAATGGGTACCGCTGAATGATCAAGGCCTAATTGATTTCTCTGTACTTAATTTAAACTACTTACGAGATCTGACTGTAGGCACATATCAAGTAGATCTCTCATCCTCTTACGTCCAAGATAAACTAATACGAGATAAGGATGAGCAATTCCAGCTTGACGAAAAGGTAACTGAACCGGGATTCCTGCGCATACGTCTCTACTCAAGGTTCCGCAATGCAACTAAGCATCAAGTTTTCATAGCATATGTAGCCAATGATGAAGATGACCAGGATTATGATCAAAATGTTATTCAAGGTTACTACTGTACATGTCAAAGTGGTGCTCGTACATTAGGTACATGTGCGCACGTTGCAAGTGTCTTGTGGTATTTAGGCCATGCACGACATTTACAGAATATTAGATATCCCGATGTCTCATTGCTAAGTACCACGTTAGATGCTGCAAACCGAAATTATGAAAATAATGAACAGATGATTGATGAATTATTTTAACACCGTTCAGCATTAAGATATCTATGGTGGGTTTTGGTAAAGGGCAAGGGTGCAGAATATTTCTGTACATGATGGCTGAAGTATCAAGGAATGTTGCGTACTTAAACGCGATCTAAAAACACTCTAGTCTACTACGGTTTGTGGCTAAGACGTTTTTGTCCACCATATTGGATCTGCAATCTTGAATTCAAGAATTTTGACCTCAGATTCGTAACCAACGACCCAAAATACCCTAGTAAACAGCTATTTGTGGCTACATTCAGGAGTTTCGTGTTTTTTATCCGCCATATTGATCCTCCATCTTGAATTCTACAACTCTCACCTCAGATTCGCAATCAGCGACACGTGAAACCCATTATATCGTCGGTGAGACCAAAACTGTAGGTATTTCAACACATACGCGCAACTATAAACTACAGTAATATGGAACATCCATAAGGTAATTCGCGGGGGGGGATATGTGGGGGGCAAAGGGCGGTGTCAAGTGGGGTAGTTTGATAGTCTAACATGTGGTTGTTTGGGGTCCTTGTTGAGTTGATTAAAACAACAAATTGTTTTACATGCTGAAATCAGTTCAATCCCCCCCAGCTAATTTGAGGCGGTTTTTTGGGGGGAAGGAGTGGATTTCGGTCGTTGTGCCCGTTGAGACTTTTGATCCATATGTTAAGAACTATCAACCAGCGAAGTTTCAACAACATTAGCCGAAAGTCACTTTCCATAAGAAAAGTGCGGGGTCCTATGTATTATAAAATCAAAATACTCAACCTAAGTATCTCAAACTACGTACTGAATACGATGTGTATCAAAACACGATCTGAAGCAGTAATATGTTGCACAACCTGGCTGTCATATCATTTTTAATGGATTTTCATGTTACCAGTTGTGTGGAGATTTTCTCGTTGATTTAACCAAACTACAAGGATAAGTCTTGTAATATTTCCAGGACCTTAACAGCTGCATCTTCTGATGAACGAAGTCTCATTTTGGCAGCAAAGGCCAGTTTCGATGTACTTGCAGATGTGCGTAAGTCTTCCGTTTTCCTCCGTTTGGTTCTGTCAATAGATTCTATGAAATCCTTCGAGGCCGACTGCAAGGATTTGATCGACGTTCTATCCGTCTCTGGACTTAAAACATCAGTTCTCCATCAAGCCATTCTGTACGTGTCTTCACAGAAAGATGTCATGATTTCTACAACTCTTACACAGTTTTTGGCGCACTTGGCTGCAAAACCTGGAAATAGTCCGTCAAATGTCTTCATTAACGTGAGATCGGTGATCACCAAGGTCCAATTGCGTCAAAACTCATATCTGAATATGCAGTGTTTGCTCTCTTTTACAATATCCTTTCATTTCTCTCATTTTCTCATAGAACTGGGTGCGTCTCAGCTTCATAATGACTATACACGTTCTGCACGTAAAAAGTAAGAATTATTAACTTCGGTGTCCTGTCACTACACACAATCACAAGGAAACATGTATTTCACGAACTCACACATATTCGCACCTAAACTCCCTGAAAAACAATTCATCATGAATTATTCTTTCAGGAAATTTCAATAACTCTGCTGGGGAACGCTGGGCACTATACTAAATCCCTGCAGTTTTGTGGAACTTCTGCTAAAATAAATTATATTTTGTCATGTTAACATATTTTATTCGAGGAAACGTACATATGGAAGATACTACATAGCACTTTGGACAGTTGCAGTGCATGAGAGGTATGTTGGTGCCATATACAACAAATGTTTCTTGTGACCGCATATTCTGATACCAAGCCATGAACTTGAATGACAAATATTCTATTTGGCAACTATTTCACAGACGTGTTCACAATGGTTAACTTTCACCCTTTCTCTCACACTTTACATGTTACTCGTGTTCATGGTTTGTACATAGTAAACTATGAATATTTCGTAACCCATACACTAAACCAGTATCCTTCTAATGCAATTTTTAAAAATTAGGTTTTGGCCAGCTTTTTCTGCCCGCCCTGAACCACTGTGCTTCGGTATGTATGGGCCATGAAATATGTAAATCCGTTTAAGTCTAGAATTCGATTTTTTAAAATTATTTTTACAAAATCATATTTTCATCTTTTAATTCGTCGCCCAAAAGTATAAAGGCAGTAAGAGAAAAGGAATTGGCTTCGCAACTGTTAAAATAAGGTCTCCAAATTCCTTAATATTATAGACATGAAAATTGGTGTTTATGTTTTTGATTTAAAATAATTAAAGACGTGTTTCAGCGTTGTTTGATGTTTCTCTTAGAAGGGAAGAAAAAAAGGACAGCGGTTGTAACTGTTATAATAAGATGTCCATATTTCGAAATCTCATAAGATAAGAGATATGAGAAGTCCGAGGCCGTAGGTCGAGCTAATCCGCGTATCTGAGGATGAAGTCCCCAGTTAACCGAAGGCTAGTAATAGAATATTTTCCCATCCTTTAATTTCCCGAAATTCCGCGTGAGATGTCTAGTCTGAAGATCAATATTAACACCTCAATCAATTTCTAAGACTCCATTTCTCATGAATTCAACAGCCGAACACATCTCAAACTTCACCACCCTCAGTAACAATTTACGAGAAGCAGCTATTGAAAAAAGAAAATGTGACCAAACATTTATACAACCCATCATCCCAAACGCTGATGTACTGAAAACTAACAAAACTGAATGACTTGCTTTAGTATTTCACCTCCACTTTCAGAATTAATTAGACCTTCAATTGATGAACCATACGAAGTAGATCTTATGAATATAGAACCAAGCGTATGGTGTTTTCATAAACATGATTTTTGTCCGTAGCCAGTTAGATTCCTATCAGGAACAAAAATTTTCGGCACTAATTTACCGTCCTATGGCAACTGAATAGCACCTAAAATTAAAATACAGTAAATTCCGTCGTTGAAAGCCAGAAATAGCACCTGACCACGCATTACTCTGTTAAATATGCGCCATCTAGATCAGAGATCTTCACGGGCTACAGCACCTAGAATTACTCGTGTATTTATGATTGTGTTATATTCTCAATTTAAGAACATGCAATCTTCTCCAATAAGTTAATGTAGACTATTTAAATTGTATTACACGTGTATAAAACATGAAAATTTAAATATAACGCAGATTATAGCTATCCCCGCTGGTCTAGTGGCTAGCGTATATACCTTTGGTGCACATGATCGTGGGTTCGATTCCTGGTCGTAGAGCACAAAAATTTGATTTTACAATCATTCATTTATTAATCGTCAGTCTTCTTTAGCCGAAAGGTATAATCGTGGGACGTTAAACCAAAGAAAAAAACATTTCAATTACAAATTACAGACGCGAAAAATTGTAAAAGTCGAATTAACATTACATGTGCTCAAAATACATTCACGTGCTTAAAATACGTTTTAAGTTCATGAATTTTAACTTTAAAAATCTTATATAACGACAGTGTCTCTCCTTAGCCTTATGTGGCTAGCGTATTGCTGTCGGGTGTGCGTATTGGTAGGTTCAGCCTTGGCTGAACTACGTCTAGCACGAAAACCCGAGTAATAATATATGTCTAACTTTGATAGTGAATCTTGGTCTCGTGCATCATAAAAACGGAAGGGGGGATCATTATCATGAGCATCCACACCAGAACTGAAATCCCAAACCGAACTTTATGAGTATTACGCTAAAGCCTATCGTCCAAAATTTACGTCAAATTTAGTTAAGAAAACACGAGAAAAAGTATAACACAGGGACAGAAATGGTAAACATCTTCGAAAACTACTCAGCTCAAAATACTACAGAATGTCAAAATGTCCTATCTCAACTCAAATGCTTATAAATTCTTTATTCTTCGTATAAACACACTACTGTCCATAGACCAAGCAGTAACAGATCAAATCTAAAAGCAATACCCATACAGAAGACTATACATGGTCAGTCAATGGATTCGATTCCAAATTTGAAGGCCAACTCTAAAAGCTGTCTACCTACCTTTTACTATAATTCCCTTCTTAGGAAACATGCATAAGAAAAGTTCCAATACTTGTATACAAACCATGATTCAGGATGTGCTATAAACTATATGTTTGCTAAATGATCACTCACATTTCCAAATGGAAGTCTTAAGAGTATAAATCAAATTATTATTATTATTCACTCTATTCCGCTTTGATCTTCACAAGTCACAAGCAGATAACGCAACACATTATTAACCTCAATCATTCTTGTTGATAAAACACATTCGTAAATAAAAGGATGACTATACTTGCTGATAATTACTGCTATTACAAATACTCAATTCATTTGCAGCTAATAGCTATCAAAATAGTGAGAACAGTGCTAATTGAAGAAAGGCCGTCTTCTTGGACAGCTCATGGGCACATACAAATTATACTTGGGAGTAATTAATACAGCTGTCACATTATGTATGTTCTGAAAGCAACAAGCCACTGTTTAAACCCTTAACGGCAACATACTATATACATCAGTTGAGTACTTGAAAGTTCGTTTGGCACCTGAAATCATATAACAAGAACAATACAAATCAGTACATTATAAGTATTATTAAGTATTCTGCCTTTCGGCAGGTTCTGGGAGTTTTTTTTTTTTTTTTAAAGGCCTAGAAATGTTTCTTTCACGTTTCTTCGATCTTCAGCTTCCTCTTTTACTTCCCAATATTTTATTCTGTTTCTCGAATCATCGATCAGTTTTGTTCTTCCTATTCCTCATTTTCTTTCCATCTTTCCTTCTATGGCGATATGAAGAACACAATTTCTTCGCATGATGTGTCCAATACAATTGGCCTTCCTACGAAGGATGCTGGGTAGAAGTGTCCTCTTCTTTCCTATCCGTTTTAAAACATGTTCGTTTGTTGCTCTTTCTATCCATTTTATCTTCTTCGTCTCCTTCCACCACCATATTTCAAAGCTCTCTACATATTTCTTCCCTACCTTCCGTAATGTCCAAGTCTCTGAATTACACAGTCCAATGCTCCAGATATAGCATCTGACCAACTTCTTCCTAAGTCCACTATTGAGGCTGCTAGTTAAGAGTGATCTTTTCTTGTTGAATGCTTCTTTGGCTATGGCAATTCTCAACCTGATCTCTTTGCTGCAGTAAGAGTCTCTTGTCAAAATACTTCCCAGATACCTGAAACTCTCGACCTCTTTAAGTTCTCTTTGTTCTACTCTGACCCCTAAGGGCGGGTTCCCTCGGGATATTCTCATGACTGCCGACTTTTCGATGGTAATTTCCATTCCATATAGTTTTTCAGTGTCAACTATTCTGTCAATCATTATCTGCAGTCCTCCTTCACTTCTAACTATAATAACCGTATCATCTGCATACCTGATAATGTTAATCATCTGTCCTCTAATCTTGAAATCCCCAATTCCCATTAATGCTTCGTTCATTAAACATTCACTGTAAACCTTGAATAACTGTGGCGACATACTAAATCTTTGTCTGACTCTTCTTCCATTCTGCACACACTGGGTTCTCCTTCATTCAAGTGGAACTTCACTCGTTGTCCTGCGTACAAGCTTCGCATGAGTCGTCGGTTTCTCCAGTTGACTCATTCGTCGATCGGTCAGTCCAAATATACACGAAAAAAATTATTATTTGCACTGTTTTCTGTAATGTTATTCGTTTATACTATATTACTAGTCACAATTATTTGTGTTCGTTTATAACTAAACGTCTCGGCCTAACAATGTTAAGCATCACTTCCGGTGTAATTGAGTTGTTACGTACCAGTAGAATAGTTGGGATTGAACCATAGAATAGTATGTATGTGGTTTAATTTCAGAAATGAATCTGTAGATAACAGGGGAAACTTGTTTGGTATGTGTCACTGCATTTAATTCCATGAGAATGTTGAATCTTGTTTCCCAGTTTACTCGAATTCCATGAGAATGTTGAATCTTGTTTCCCAGTTTACTCGAAAGTTATACAATGTGACATACCATTATGTTCCCCCGAGCCACTCAATTGTCTTCCCAGCATATTTAAATATCGCATAGACCAGCGTTTTTCAAACTGTATTCCGCGGATCACAAGTGGTCTTGGAGGTGTGTTCTTATGGTCCTTCTCGATTGTATACTAGACCGAAAAACGAAGAAAAATGAAATTTATGTTAACTGCTTTCATCTATTATATAAAAGAGAAAGCACAAATCCTTTGTTAGCTCATCACGCTAATACGGCTGAACCAATTTCTTTCATTTTTGGGGGGTTATTAGGATTTGGACCCTAGATGGTTTTTATCATATCACTTTAATTTTTAATTACCAGTGTCTTGAGATAATTGACCATTCAAGTGTCCATAACGTACAAATCCTTTGTTAGTTCATCATAGGTATAAAAATAAACATTTATATGCAACCCGCATGACCGTGTCACTCGGCGGGTTAACATAAATGACAGGCGATATAATGTTAACATTTAGTTCAATCTACTATGGTTTTTATGATATCACTTGAAAGCGAAAAAGTAAAAATTATCTAAGTAACAAAGTTTATTGCGTTCCGGGGTGACCGCAGCGAAGCGGGGCGGGTTAACATAAATGACAGGCGATATAATGTTAACATTTACTGCAATCTTCTATGGTTTTTATCATATCACTTGAAAGCGAAAAAGTAAAAATTATCTAAGTAACAACGTTTATTGCGTTCCGGGGTGACCGCAGCGAAGCGGGGTGAACGCTGCTAGTACCCTATAGCTGAGATAAATATTGTAGCCTAAAATTTAAGAAGGTAAAGATTATACAAATTCTTAGAGCTTACATGGGTCTAAGAAAATACCAAATGTCCTCTTTTTCCTGGACATGTCCTAGTTTTTTCTTCCTGGAAAATCCGTCCGCGTGGCTTTTTACTAGCCTATGGTCACAGTGGATCCGACTTTCACCGATTTTTTAGTCTGACATACTCTGACGACATCGGTGAAATAAATGCATTGAGAGAAGTGTACGTGGTCAGACTGGCGCCGACATGGTCTAACGACTACGGCCGACTTCTACCGACCACTGATTGGAAACAAATTATTTTGTTTTTGGCGTCAGACTACGCCAGACTAGCGGGTGGTTTACAACTCATTACAAGCATTGAAACTCCCATTTACAAGTTACAGCAAGCCGTTCTTCTGCTGATATACATTTTCGAAAATTACTTTGCTTCTCTGTGCGTCCTCGGACCTTCTGTAAGATGTGCTAAATGTATCCTGTTCCATTCTGAAGTACTGAAAAAACTTCTGTGGCTACTCCACCAACTTTGGAAATAGCGTGTGAAACTTGTCATATTTCTCTCTTTCTTGAAAAATAGTATTTATCTAGCTTCTATCTTTCTCTAAAAATAATATTTTTAGCACGGGACTATCTAATTGCAGCAATTCCTCATCTATACTGCATCCCACAAGAAGACGGACTGACGACGGATCGGTTGCAGTGTGACCAAGCAGTCGGCAGATGCGGTCGGCCGTAATCGCCAGAGTGAAAAATCGGATGCACTGTGACCGTAGGCTAATTTGTTTCTGATCGGTGGTCGGTAAAGTCGGCCGTAGTCGCCAGACCATGTCGGCGCCAGTCTGACTTCTCTCAATGCTTTTGTTTATTTCACCGATGTCGTCAGAGTATGTCAGACTAAAAAATCGGTGGAAGTCGGTGACCGTAGGCTAATACGTATGTCTGCTTTTAAAGAAATATAATCAGAACAAAGTTCTTGGTATTTGAGAGTATAAATGATTAGCGGTCTTCTTGTGTTTAACGTTTGTATTGCTAATGACGTCATACGATTGCTTTTATTTTATCTTTCAGTTTAGCACTGTTTGCATAAAGTTCGGTACTTCGTGCCGAGACATAAATCCCATTGTGCACGGATTTTCCTCGTGAAGAGGGATTGAGAGGTATCTAATGATCCTCAACGACTGTTGGCCTTTCCTTAAACTATTTCAAAAAGCAGCAGGATTTTTCTTACTACCTTTATACATCATTGTTAAAATGATTCTGAATGAGAAACAAACAGAACAAATAAACTGTATCCATAGAAGAAAATTTGATGAATTGAAAAATTCCCTTCGTTATCAGCAGGAGCAGCTGCATTCAAGGATAAAGACCGAAGTAATAATTTTGTTTTGTGCTGGAATTTAAATAGTTTAGATAATAAATTTGTCATCTTAGTGGTGTAACAAGATATTTGACGTTTATATAAATCCCTTCCTACTCAATTATATATACCAACAATATTAGGGAAATTTTAATTAACGCTGTTTTAACAGTGCAAGTATACTGGTATAGTGCATATTCTCAAAACATTCCCCAAAAAGAAAAAGTTTATAGCTTTTTTTTTTTCGAAGAGGAAAACAGCAGGATGGTCCGTACAATATTATAATAAAAGAAATCCTTCACTTGAAAGAAGTTTCAGAAATGCTGCCATAGAAAATCAAAATAATATAAAGTACATATCAAAAATTTCACGGACTCACCTGCGAAAAATAAAGAAAACAGAATATTTGCAAATTCGCGAATATTGAGCAATTTGTGTACTTTGTTAAGTTATTATAATTACTTTGGTATTCTATCCAGAGGTAGACTAGTATAACAGAGACACTACAATAAAATAGCCACTTCCTTTCACTTGTTACTCTGAAAGAAAAATAGATAACTTGAAATTATACAGCTGAATGAGTAAAAGAATTAATTCAATGATCCCTATTTCGTGATTATCAAACGAAGGTACATTTCATCTCAATACAAACTTATCTAGTTCTCGGATGTGGACAATGCTTCCCACGAACCATTTACTCACCATACAGCCAGACTCGTGACGTCATTAACAAGCCTGAGAGCTTGATTGCTAGATGGCCTCATTCAAGTTGTGATTAAACGTTAGTGATTGACGCAACTTCGCACTTCGTTGCGAATAAACGAACGTTGCTCTCAATCACATGTTGAAATTATAGTGTCTGCATCATCCATCTTAAAAATTCAAAACATACCGGAAACAGACTTTACATCTGCTTATTCCACGAACATAAAAATCAATCAATAGCCAACTCAGGAAGATTCTTTCAAAGTAATATTTTTAAATCCCATCTCTGTATGTTTACGCTTTCATGTGAGATCCAAATCGCTTATACCCTCGCCAGAGATCGAATCACACACAAGAAACAAATATGATAATTTGCTATTCGAAGAGCCCTACTCCACAAGTATATAGTAAACACTCGCGCCTTAGGTTCACTTCTCGATGGATATTCATGTAATTTCAACTCCATGTTATTAAGTTGTAGGTCCATGTCTCACACGTCTCGGTGTTGAAACGTGATATTAACTCCAAATCAACTGCAGTGCTTCCAAAGCACACGCTACTTTTTTGGGTTTATCTTTTTGCATCTTTTTTGTTTGCAACTGTATGTTTTTAAAATATTATTCTTATTAAATAATATTTGTTCTTTTCTAATTCTCCTCTTCTACACACGAAGTCTTGTGATTAGCACACTGGGTCACCCCATACGTAATGTATTTTTGCACTGTGTGGAAAAGAGTAATAACTAACTTGAAAATCTCACAAAAATAGTCTGCATCGGATTCCACAGCACTCTACCACCTGTCAACCATTTGTTGAATCCCCCCGTAGAAAGAAGTGGCAAAGAACTTCTTGGCAAAGGCGAAGAATTGAGCCCCTGTTCATTGCAAGTCATTCTCATCTTGTAATGTTTTCTCCGAAAAAGACAGCGGTGTTCTGTTGATGCATGATCTGATAAAAGCGCTGTTTTTTTTCCTCCCAGTCACATCCCTCGATCTCAGCACAGATCCTTGCCGTATGTGGTGCACGTTATCACCGTGGATGAGCACATCCTTGTGATGAACCAAAGACGGATAATTTTCCAACAATGCAGTCTGTAGGCGTTCAAGCTACTGTCAGTAGACATCTGAATTGATTGTCCGGCCAGAGCTTAAAAATGGATTATTCTGCGGATATGCTACCAAACACACATCACTTTGCAGGAGGGAGGTCCTATTTTGACAGTTCCTGCGGCTTCCTTTAGGTACCCATCGACGTGTAATGTTACGGTAGAAGAGCCAATTTTCATCCCATCACCATTCTGTGCAGAAATGGCTCACATCTGTGACGAGTGAGCGCAGAACTGCAGATGCCTAGTTGCTGCTGCTTCTGTTGAGGTGTTAACGTATGAGATGCTCAATCACGGAGTTTCGACATGCACTCAAGGTCCTGTAAATGACGAAGGGTCAAATGGGTGACATGAAGGTCGCTGGTCAGTTCTATAAGTTTGCATTGATTGCATCCACCGCTGATTGCACGGCATCGTTGTGCAGATGCACATATCTCCCTTCTCGTGGTTTATCGGTGAAACTTGTGTTCCTAGACCGGAACCTCTGAAACCATTATGACACTTCCACAGATCCACAACACCTAGAGCAAAAACAGATTTGATATTCTGTGCCGCTGCGCTGGCTGGATGTCCCTGATGAAACTTACAGTAATGTACGCCGTATGTAGTCCTCAGATACTCCCATGATCAAACACAAACCACATTTCCAAAATATGGAGTAGTCCGTTCTTCTATCCAGTGCTGCACAATGATGTGCCCTATATCGTGCAGCTACGGCACGTGGCGTCTACTTCACTATTCGTTCGTCAGATGGGGCCACTGCAGCGGTCATCGAACAAACATTTAACGAGCTCTTCTTAGCTCATCCCGTAAGTCTTCAACTTTTGGTTGTTGACCTTCCTTGAATTCTCTAAATGATACTCCTTCCTTCGTCTTTTCTCAATATAAAAAAAGCTGTTTCCATGGCAACTTTTATTAATATTACTGTCATTAGTGATATTACTGATATTAGATTTCCTTAACAAGATTTGTATCTTTTGTCTGTTTTTCAAACGAGATTATTTTTACAAGATATTTAACAGTGTGTTCTTATATTGAGTACCGGTATATAATTTAAATATAAAAAGTCATAGGTATATCTTTTAGTTCTTATGTTACAATTTTTACTTATGTATAACAATTGTGTCAATGAAATATATAGAAGTTATCCAAAGTTAGGTGAACACAACTTTACAAAGACACTGACAAAGGACGTATGCAAACTGTGACAGCTAGATATTTATGAAAATTGGTACGCTGAGTAACTGTGGATCGCTAATCACCGTGGTAATAGTGACTCGATGCGGAAATGCCTTGTTTATCCGCTACGTGTAATATATATACCAAAAAGTGACCAGGTGAAGCTGTGCCGATTTATACCCCAAAAACGCCGGGTAAAGGCAGAAAATGAAAAATATGAGCAGGTAACCTGATACCTAACGGAGCGAGACAAGTGACCAAGAACATGGCAGTACTGTCACACAAGCAGTGTTGTCATCCCAACACAAATTTAGTTTTTTTTTTTTTTTTTAATAGAGCGTATATCATTTTATGGTATTAAAACAACTGACGTAAAACGTGAAAGAAAATAAGCAAAAGGTGTTATCAGTGTTGTCAAATAAGGGAGATATGAGAAATTATGGGGTCCGTACAGAAAAACGAACAAATGTACAGCAACAAGGCTCCAGAAAGAACAAATGTACAGTAGGGAGTAAACTACAGCATGCACAGCATCCAGTGACTAACGAGTTTGATACAGGCTTCACCCAAAAGGTCAAATGTTAAAGTAGCCGTACAAGTAGTCCCATGTGACAATCCGGAAATGTGAACAGTAAATCTTCGTGTAGCACAGCAATTCCAATGGCATTTGTGTGGAGTAGATATCTTGAACTGTTCCCGTGAGCTATAAAACGAACTGTCTTGGGGTTGCAACACTGCATAAAATCCTGCATGCATTTCAAACCACATAAGCGACGGTCTAGCGCTTGAAAAAGTACAGAAACGCTATGACACGAAAGGTACAATTATGTGACAAGAAAGTACGTCGGAATCGATTTCCAAAGATTAATGTCCTGTGGTAGGTACAGGAAACGTCAGCATGTGAGACAACGATGAAGCTAAAACACACTGCATTTAGCTTACCTGTAACACAGGCGCAAATTATTTTACCATAATACACCAATACATACAACAGAAAAGCCATAGATAGTATGGCAAAATACGTAATTTCTCGTTCTAATCCCACACATGATACGCAAGCCCGTTAGTTACTGGATGCTGTGTATGCTGTGGTTTACTTCCTACTGTACATTTGTTCCTTCTGGAGTCTTGTTGTTGTACATTTGTTCGTTTCCCTGTACGGACCCCTTAAGTTCTCGACTTTACAGTTTCGTATCTCCCTTATTTGACAACACTGATAACTCACCTTTAGCTTATTTTCTTTCATGTTTTATGACAATTGTTTTAATACCATGAAATGGTAAACGTTCTATTTGAACAACTATAAGTTTGTGTTGGGATGGCAACACTGCTTGTGTGACAGTACTGCCGTTTCCTTGGTCAAGTGTCCCCCTTCCTTAGGTATCAGGTTACTTGCACACAATTTTCATTTTCTACCTTTTTCTGGCGTTTTTAGGGTATAATCGGTACAGCCTCACCCGATCACTGATATAATCGGCACAGCCTCACCCGATCACTGATATATGTATTACACGTAGCGGGTAAACAAGGCATTTCCGCATCGAGTTACTATCATTACAATGATTTAGCGATCCACAATTAGTGAGGGTACCAATTTTCATAAATATCTAGTTGTCACGGTTCGCATACGTCCCTTGTGAGCCCTCTACCTACAACTACGCAGGCGCAGTACATCTCTACACGACACCATCACTGCTACACTTCCTTCATGATTCATCCAACCACAGAGCTTCTGAAGTTCGAAACATCATCTCCGATGCACACGAAGGAACTTTAACTGTTCGAACTGTCTCTAGTGTCATGCGTAACCAATTACATTTATTTCTGAGAAAGTCACACAATCTTCGCTATCCTCAAAAAGTTTTGACTTACTATGCATACCCGACCTATGACTTTTCATGCTGTATGCAGCTTTGAACTAGATCAATATGATCAAGATCTTCAACCTGGTATAAGGTAATACCCTATTATAGCCCTTACTCCGTGACCCGATGTGACCCTTTCCTTTTTGACTGTAAGACTAAGTATCAGTGTACCTATTTGTAAGCATCTGGATCTGATTCTCATTCAAATTAATAGAGATCAAATTTTATTAGAGAAGTGTGTTATAATAAACATATAAAAGCTCTGTTGCAGTCTTAAGCTGTTTTTTTTTTTTTTTTTTTTTTTTTTCTAAGCACTTTAGGGAATATACCACACAGTTAATTCACTCTACTCGGGAAATCTGCACTGTTTCTAAAGGCGAAAAACGCATCCTCTGCAAGGAATACCGGCATATCCTGTATCGGTGACTACCAAGTCTTTAACAGAATAATGATTTCCAGCCGTTTGAAGTCTCGGGCAAGGCCAATCCTACTCTAAGCTAAGATCTTACAGCTTAATTTGTAGATGATTTCCTGTTTCTTATTATGATTTTACCGCTCAAATAGAATTTTGGATATGCAGAAACTTTCTGCTAATCAGTTTTAAGAAGAGCTTTGGATTGTTATTTAACTTGTGTATGGGTCGTGCTGGTCTAAGTAAAAAATCAATACCGACGGCCCACCACACAACAAACTAACCATCGGTATTTGGGTGCCCGAAAGTACGGTGTCGTTAATAAAAAATGACTTGTCTACACTTCATTCGTCAACATCAATGAATGTTATTTCGAAATTAATTTCGCACACAGGTACTGCGTTATTGATACATGAAAGTGTACTATAGTGTATTGAAATTATATTTCTTTATATAATTTCAGTGTATTGAAATTATATATTTTTCTTTTCTTTAAATCAGCAACCACAATTTTGGTCAGTTAACAGAACTTTTGTTATCTAGACGTACACACACACGCACGAAATTAGTATTTTGTTGTTTATTTTAGAATAGCTGAAATACTTATTCTTCGCACGAAGAAAATAGATTTATGGCAAATATTAAATCCCGTTTCCCCCCTTAGGATACGAATTTCAACCAAAGTGTAATTATAAAAACACATAAGAAATTTTGAACTCCTATATCCTCTTAGGACACGGCCCGTTAATCAATGTGACATGATAAAAACCCTTGAAGTAAATGTTAAAGATGTTCCAAAATTCATTTCAAAGGATTAAGCTGTTTTCCATGATATAACCACAAACAGACTGTCGATTCCAATGTGGCGAAAAAAATGTAGAAATCGCTCCCTTCAATCCGAAATTTCAGAAAATGCTATCACGTGTTTGCTTATTTGTAATGAGGAGTTTATACACAGTGTTTTATCTTCTTAACTTGAATTGCTATTGAGATACTTAAGATACTACTTGAATTGCTCTAGGTTGGTATTATGTTCAAAATTAATTTTAACGTTTTCAGCCGTTTCTCCGTTACGCATACAAAAGCAACATATAATGTTCCTTTTCCTCCAAAGAAAAAAACTGAAAATGTTCCTTTCCCTTAAAACAATAATCTTGTAGTCTCTTTTTCCATTAAGTGTTTTGCCCAATGAACACCATATATCACTGACATTATAACTTAATGTATTTGCTTATTGCATACTGCATGCAAGAAAGAAAATACTGATCATACATGAATTAGAAACTCCAACCGCAAGTAAGCTTAATCTTGCAAATGGTGCAAGATATTGAAAAAATATTCAAGGTAACCCTTGCCGATTTTTATGAAGACGTCCTTCACTTGTGTCTGTAAAGAGACATGTACAGATGATGTGAGAAATGACAAGGAGATTCATGCTCATATGTGAATAATGCGCGTGTAGAAAGCGCAGGTTCAGCTAGTTTTTATTTAAGAGTTTATACACCGAGTTCACAAACGGAAATTTTATTATTGAAACTGCATCTTTGTCCACCTTAGGTTTTTTTTTTAAATAATAATAATAATAATAATAATCATAATCATAATCATCCCAGGTCTGCACATTAAGCGAATCCTCACATTCAACCCTTCTGATTAATCGAAAGATTTTAGTATTAAGAAATGTCTTGGTTTCTCCCCTTAGGAGCACAATTTTCAAAAACAATGGAAAGGCATGTCTTATTATTTTAAATGAGAAATACAAATACCAAATGTTATATCTCTAACCTTCAAAGTTTCCAAGTTAAGGCCTTTTTTATTAGCTATAATTTCAATCCCCACCTCTTTTTCTTCCCAAGCTCTTTTCCTTCTAGATAAAATATGAAAATATGTAGCAATCTAAATATCGCATTTCATATCTCTCTGAGATTTCGAGATATGGACACAGTGGCGTAACAATGGCATTTGGCGCCCCTAGGCAAAATCCCTAGTGGCGCCTCTTACCCATCGAACAGGCCCAATGCATGACCATCTATAACTTAAGCGTACGGACAGAAAGAGCCATAAACCGAAAATTATCAGTGGAAGGGTATTGACCGTTTTTCTTTTTTATCGTTGTGGTACAATATGACTTTTCAAAGTAAACTGGACAAAGTGTCGTTCATTAAAAATATACTCATGCAAAATTCGAAATTTGTTTTCCAGTGGTAGTGTAAATAAACAGTAATGTATCCAGACCCGAAGCTGCTAATAGGGAGGAGCGGGGCTGTCGCCGGGCACTGACAGCAAGAGGGCGCCGAGCGAACAAGAAGAAAAGTGTTGGAAATGAGTAGTCGATGCGTCGTCCCGAAAAGTAATGGCGTTCTATTAAATCAATATTGTCGTCGGTTTGTAAAGAAACAGGTTTTATAAATTATCTTGCTCGCTCCACTCGCAATTCAAACGTTTCAATAAGAGTCACAATAAGCTTTTACTTATTACTTAAAGTATGTTATTGTATATGATTTCTTAATGAGAATGTGACTCTTATGTACCGAGTGTACCAAGTGTAAAATGTGTGCCAAGTATACTTATAGTGTAGGCACGAGCATGTTCAAAATCAGAAACAGTAAAAGTCTGAAATATTTACAGTATTTTTGGTGATGAATTTACTTCGTTAATCCCGCTTTTCTACCCAATCGGACTAATTACGACTGTGAGAATTAAGGTATGAAAATGAGAGGAGTAAAGAGACACACGCAAGCTGATGTTTGCGCAGGTATATTAAAAATGAAGGTAAACAAAGGGAATGATAACATCTTCGAACTTGAAGCAGTTTGTAGAGTAGGGGCTTAATGGGTCAGGACTTAACCTAATTTCGTCTTTTTCAAAGACTGATCACTACCAGTGATTTTTAAAATTCCATTGACATATGAAATCCTTCCGATTTGAAGGAATTTATTGGGATAATTTCTCCATACTTGTATCGCTAGGATATGTTTTCGTTCATCCGTATCTAGTTGCGTGATATCTTATCTACATACATACATACAAAATATAAACGTATTTTTAATATGTTAATCAATAATAAGTAACCTTACATTCAGAACTTTCATTTATTAAGAATCAAGTAATTACTGTAATTTCAAAGATATGTAGTAGCCAAAGTATATTTTGGATTTTAAATACAACCATTAAACATATTCTTAGGCTCCATTGATCAATATTGAGATATTCAAAAAGAAAACCTCTTCTGAATTTCCGTTACATTTCACAAAAGATTTTTTTACCCTAAAAGAATCGAAATTAAAATGCTATTTGTGTGGTCAGTTTAAAAGCACGTATTTTCCAATGTACTGAAATTTCATTTCTTATTGATGGTATGAAACTTGGTAAATAGTTGCAAATTTCCGTAACAGTTCTCCAAGTGGATTTGTATATAACCAAAGGTAGTTTTGTCAAATGTAACAAAAACTCCAAATTAAGAGTCTTGAAAAAAGATCTTATTTGTGACAGAATACATGATGATCGCTTTTGGCTGTTGTAATGATCTGTCCAAACAGCTAGATAAAAATTCAGCGTAGCATAACTACAAAAGCTACTTCTCATATATACAGGGGTAGACAAAAAAATCTAAAAACACTTCATACAGGACACGCAAGTTTGGCCCTCCACTGTACAACACGTGTTGCGGTTGCCGATCGTTTTTTTTTTTTTTTTTTCAATGTGTCATGTGGACCTTCCTCTTCTGTCAGCAGTAACCAGTTCACCTGCGACTGTGGTGGTGTGAACGTAATGCGGTAAAATGGGCGACCTGGCAGACTTCCAAAGAGGCATGATCGTTGGTGCCCGTCTGGTTGGAGCTTCAGTGGCAACAGTGGCGACCATTGTGGGGGTATCGAAAGGCACTGTGTCCAATGTCACGAGGGCATACACAATTCATGAGCAAACGACGTCTGCAAAGCACAACAGTGGTCGAAAGACAATCCTGCCAGATAAGAACCGAAGGGCATTAAAACGGATTGTAGCAGCTAAAAAAATGAAAATGAAATTAAATCTTTGAGTTTTACGTCCCACGATTATGCTGGTTAGACTAAATGAGACGGTGATGATGAGTAATGAATGAAAATGGTTGAATGAAAGTGGGAGGAAACGGGCCCGAGAAAACCCATGCACACGGTGTTTGTCCACCACAAAGTTCACTTGGCGAGGGCTGGAATCGAACCCGGGACCCCAAGCACCAGAAGTGAACGCTCTACCACTGAGCCACCGCGGCCCCAGCAGCTAAAAAGAATACTACTGCAATGAAAATTACGTCTGAACTCAATTCCGGCCTACAGAACCCGGTTTCATCGAAAACAGTGCGACGGAAACTTCATGAAATGAAAATTCATGGCAAGGCCGCTAACACCAAACCCCTGGTCACAGCAGTAAATGCGAAGGGGCGTATCCAGTGGTGCAAGGACCACAAGGCGTGGACTCATGAGCAGTGGAAACACGTAATGTGGTCTGATGAATCGATCTTCACCTTGTTTCCAACAACCGGTCGTGTTTACGTATGGAGAACACCGTCGCAGGCCTATGATACAGACTGTTTGCTCCCAACTGTAACGCATGGGGGTGATTCTGTTACAGTATGGGCAGTGATATCGTGGTTTTCTGCAAGTCCCATCATAGCCCTGCATGGAATGATGAATACTAAGGCGTATGAGGCCATTTTGGGGAACCAGGTTCTACCCATGGCTCAAATATTGTTCCTGATGGTGATGGCATCTACCAAGATGATTTGGCACCCTGTCACGGTGCAAAAACGGTGAAATCATGGTTTGAGGAGCATGACCAGGAGCTATCACACCTCCCCTGGGTCCCACAATCACCAGATCTGAACATCATTGAGCCATTATGGTCTGAGTTAGAAAGGTGTGTTCGGTCTCATTACCCTCCACCAGCATCCCTTACGGAACTGGAGCATGTTTTGGAGGAACATTGGTACAAACTTCCACACACCACGATTCAGGAGCTGTATACGTCCATTCCACGTCGGATCCAAGCTGTTTTGGACGCAAAAGGAGGCCCCACACCATACTAGGTATGATTTTCACACTTTGCAAACGTTTTAATTTTTTTGTCCAACCCCTGTATATAAAGTTTGGTAACGTGAGTGTAGGGGCGCCGAATTCTACTTCGTCCCGGGCGCCGAAACCTCTGAATGTATCAACCACTATTACCAAAAGGATTTCAAATGAATTTATTTATATAGTATGTTATGATTTTACATAATTATAAAATAAATAATAAACCTTGTGAAACTGCTTATAAGCATTTTTTTCTATTTTCAGTATTTTTTTTTTTAATGGCAAATTGTATACAAAATCAGAAGTGTTTCCTTCTCACTTTTGCTTCTGCAAATTCTTTTATCAGAGCAGAGATATCAATTCATGACAAAATTTTCACCCGGTCAAAGTGTATTTTTGGCACACACTCCCATCTAGTCCTAGCCTATATTTTCATTTTATTGCAGTGATACTAGAAAATATGTTCAAAAATTCATTTTGGGGTTATCGTTTTGGCGCCCTCTGACGTTGGCGCCCCGAGCAATTGCCCGATTTACCCGACTGTTGGTGCTTGTACTTAGTTCTGTGTAACCGCAGTACGTAGCAATTAGAAATGGGCACGAGCGAGTTCGAGCGAGTTTTCATTGAGACTCGACTCGAAACAAACATCTTTGAGCTCGACTCGAGAACTCGGTTCGAAAACTTTCCTTCAACTCGACTCGAATTTGACTCGAGTTTCGAGTCGAGCTAAATCGAGTCAAATGCTGTGTTAGCCTAGACGGCATTTACGTGGAACGTAAAACTTTAAGCTTAACTTAATATCATTTCATTTCTTCAAGTATCCTACATAGACATTATACAGTACTTATCAGTGATACTTACCACAATACTACAATTTTTATTATTATTATTTTTATTATTATTATTATTATTATTATAACAACCGTGTATAAACATGAAAGTTAGCCGGTTTGTATCTGAACACTACAAACTAGTTGACTGCTAACCTCGGTAGTCGTGAAGTCTAGGAGGCACGGACATTTTTCGCGAAGTTCTGGGTTTGAGTTTCGCAGGAGCAAGTATCCGGGCTCGAGCCAAAAATTGTTAAAAGTTAGAGGACACCTGTTAAACGTGTTTAAAACTTCTCGGCCCGGGTTTAAGGTTGTCAACGGCTCAAGCGGCTCGGTCCACGTTCACAGCTCATTCACTATCGAACCGAGCCAACAGCTGACACAGCCGAGACAGCTCGAGCCTAAACGAACTGAGTTGATGGCTCACCTCAACCGAGCCGGCTCGAGCCGATAGTTCCCCTGAGCCGAGTCGGTGCCTCATCTCAACCGAGCCGGCTCGAGCTGTTCGCTCTGTTGAACCGAGCTCAGTCGGTTGACATCACTACCCGGGTTGGGTTCAAAACTTCGAGAGTGCATGTCTCAGCCTTGGTGATAAGAACTACAATATATACTTATATTGGTGCTTACGACATTTGAGATTGTCTCGTTAGAAAAATCCATTGTCATTTTGTTAATCGAGACGAGACGAGATGCGAGCAGTGTCGCATCTCGTTAGCAACACTAAAAATATTCCACATTACTGCTTACAGTTCTCATGCCTTTCGCTTTAAAGCCTAATCAGGCAATGATTTCAAAACGAGTTAAAGTGAGCTTAACGAGCGAGCCATTTATCAAACTCGACTCGACTCGAAACTCGACCTTAAAACAGTGACTCGGCTCGGAACTCGACTTCGAGCGAAGTGAGCAGGAATTTTTATTCTTGCCATGCTCAAAAATGAAAACCACGAAAACTTGGGGCTCCGTTTATATAATTTGCTTCTTTTTTTATTAAAAACTTGAGGCGCCCCCTAATATACCGAAACAGCCTGCGCCCGTAGACAATGCTTACCCTGCTACCCTATTGCTACGCCACTGTATGGGCATCTTAATTATTATAATTGTAGTCTCCACTCCTTTTTCATAAGCCTAACGTCAAAAAGAAAACGCTGAAACATATGTCTAATTATTTTAAATGAGAAGCCAATATACTAAATTTCATGTCTCTAACCTTCAGAGATTCCGCGATTTAGACACTGTAACCTAATCACTGCCACCCCTATTCCCCCCTTCCCCATCGAATCTCCAAAAATCCTCCCTTGATGGTACTTTACGTCAGAAATCCCAAGTAGTGTCCACATTTCTAGTTTCTAACTTGACGGGTTTGGGTGTTAATCAGTCAGTGTAAGAACTTCTTTCACATAGAGGCACTACCTGAAATACATTTTCTTCGCACGGGGAGAATAGGTTTATGTAGTGTATTTGAACCCCTTCCTGCCCTCAGGATACTACGCATGAAGGATGAACTTAGACTTAACGGAGTCCGCAGTGTCACTAATTATTTCATGGACTGAACACTAATATGGAACGTTTTCTACATTTTTGCATGCAACTCCCTTCCCATCCCAACTCATACCAAATGAGGTTGAATTTGGACTCAACGACTTCGGAAAAGATAGTAGTAATATTAGGAACCTCAACAATTATGGACACGACAATAATATCGGTCGTTTTCGGTTATCTTTACATACCACACCCTCACGTCTTGTTCCCCTTACCAAAAATGAATTAAAACCTAAGTTAGACCAGGGTCCACTCATGTACTACAAATAATCAAAATCGGGGCGGTGGCCTACGAGGAATTAGCAATCATTATTTTTACGCGTCATACCCTTCACCTCTTGCCGAAAATGTGCTAGAAGCAAAAAGTACGCCAAGATACATTTTGTACTAAAAACAATCAAAATTGGCGTAGCTAGGAAGAGTTCGTGGACAAACATTGTTACATTACTTTTATATACAAAGATTATATTCCCTTTGCCCTTCTTCAAATGGGAATTTTCAAAAAAGCTGAGACACGGGTATGATTTAAATGAAGAATTTATGTACGAAGTTTCGTCTTTGTAAGTTGAGAGGATCGTGAGATGCTCGATCTTTCGCATAAATTTTGAACCTTTCGCTCCCTCTTAGGACACAAATTTTGATCAAAGTAACATAATAAAAAATACCCAGGTAGGCTATAGTTCAGTCATCTACTAAAAAGGAAATTAGGAGGGAAGACCTTCCCTGACTATCAGGTGATGCAACGGGCAGTTGAGAGCTCCTTCGCATCGAAGATTTCCTTAGCTAATTCAACTGCTGGCCGCTCGATGACAAAAGTGTGGATTGCTGATTGAAACTATCTTGATTAACCAAGGATTGCAGTTTCATACTTTTGGTCTTTAAAACTGGTGCACCTTGAGAGGACACTTCATTCTCATCAATCTAGTGGCAATAATAATAAGCTTGCCATGAATCGACAGTCTTTAAAGCAGATTGTACATGTAACAGCTACAAACATGTAAACCTTATTACGGGTAAACCAGTGAATTTGAAACTTCTCAAAGTCACAAAATGTTCCCAATCTAAATATACATACGAGGGCGGGGTGAAAAGTTCTCGGCCTGACAATGAAAGACTACGAATTTCAGTTCAAAAATGATTTTATATTTCGAAATAATCTCCCTTAACTTCATACACTTGGTCCAGCGTTTCTCCAACATCTATCTTCCTTCCCGGTAGTGAGAGTCTGGAAGGTTGTGAAAATAGACATCCACGACCCTCTCAACTTCTTCACTCTTTGTGAAGCCCTTCCCAGAAAAAAATTCCTTCAAATCTGGAAACAGATAGAAGTCCTATGATGCCAAATCAGAAGAATATTAGGGATGGCCGAGCAAATCGTAACCCAAATCCCGCAGTTTTCCCATCGCCAACGCACCCTTGTGCACAGGTGCGTTGTCCTGGTGAAAGATGATTTTCTTCTTCTTCAAGCCAGGTCTCTTCTCGTGAATTTTGGCATCCTGCTGGTCAAGAAGGCTGGAGTTATATTCGCTTGTAATTGTTCTCCCTTTTGCAAGGTAATCAATTAACAGGATTCCTTTCGCATCCCAAAACACACTGACCTTGAATTTTCCGGCCGATACGATCATCTTCGCTTTCTCCAGCGCTGCACTACCGGCTTCCACCCACTGCTTGGACTGCTGTTTCATTTCTGGCGTGTAGTGGTGAACTTATGTCTTATCCATGTCACAAATCACCGCACAAAATCGGTCGGATCCCTTTTGAATCGGTCCAAAGATTGCTGCAAAAATAGTTTTCGCATTTGCTTTTGGTCGGCAGTCAGCAAATGCGGCACCCATCTTGCGCACAGCCGCATCCCTAGTTCTTTTTGCAAGATGTTTCGCACCCGTTCCTCCGATATCCCCACACTCTCAGCTATCTCACTCACCTTCACACACCTGTCGTCCAACACGATATCATGCACTTTTTCGATAGTTTCCGATGTGGGTGCAGTTTTTGGCCTTCCTTCACGTGGGTCATCTTCGAGGAATGTGCGACCACGTTTAAATTCAGCTGCCCACTTTTTAACGGTTGACATGGAAGGAGCAGAGTCCCCGTAAACTTTTGTCAACTTCGGATGAATTTCCGTAGGGGTTAATCCACCTAAAGCAAAAAATTTGATAACCGCACGATATTCATTCAAGTTTATCCAGAACAACTAACACGCAAGACATTTAACTGTAACAATGCCTGCACACAAACTACTTGAGAGAACAAGTTGACACTTATTATACGAACAACTGAAAAGCGCCCCCAGGCAAGAATAATAAAATTTTGCTGATTGGAGTGTCATCTTTGGGTCGGGCCGAGAACATTTCACCCCGCCCTCGTACATGATGGGCGAGAAGTCAATTTAAGCCTGTTCAAGTATTCACTACAATTTCCCCACATACACTCTAACAAATGTCATGCAAGACACAGAGACGTGCATTAGATTGTGTTTCGAGCTTCAAGGAGCATATACAGATACACTTGACGTGTAAGATTATTATAACCCTTTGTTTAGGGATACGGTGACTTCTCATCCATCCAGTATGTAATGTGTACCAGTAGGCTAATATAGCATATAAACATCAAAATCTGTCCAGGGTGGCGGAGGGTATTGGAAATCAGAACTACGACGGTATTTTTTTTTTAACATACACTGATTACATATATATATTAATTCTTTAACATAATAATAGGCTTTATTCTCACTGTTCTTTTTAGACAATACACGGTAGAACACTAGAACCCATAACATTCCAAAAGCATTTTTATACCACATTCACTACTATACAGAGTAACTAATTACTTGTAGTGTTGTTTATCAAAGCATTTTTAAAATATTTACAAAAACCCAAAGAACGATCTGCTATTTAATTAAGGGAAACAAAGCCCGGGACAATATAACAACATAAACCACAAATGATTACTCATACATCAACGTTGTAAAAAAAACAGCTAAGTCAATTGTGAACATGGAAAAGTCTACGAAAATAATAATGTACTGTTTCTTTTGTGCAAATATTTCTTCCAAAAAAGAATGTTAAATGAAGCTAGTTAAATAACCTTCAGGAAATGTTACGGTATTGCAACACCGGATAACAGTCAGACAACTGCGTACACAATACATTACATGACGTATTGTATCTTCAAGAACCTCAGTTGCAACAGTTATTTTTATGTCACAGGTATACGGGTTGAAAGAAAGTATCACAGATATCATAGCAATTGTACGAACAGTAACATATCCGCATTTATGTGTATGAGCAACTCGAACAAACTGCTCATCATCTAAATTTATTAAGTGTTCAGATACATCGAGTAAAGTTAACAACATACTTCATTGCAAACAAATAAGTAAAATCGTATACTCTTTTTAATGACACAAAGAAATAGTACTTTAAACAGATTTAAAGTTTGTAGGAAGCAGCTAACAAACAGGCAGTGCCTGTAAATTTACGAGAATATTTAATAAATGTCACATTAAAGAAGAACGTGACATGAACTTATTTTTCCCTGCACATTTGGTATTCAAGAAATATAACCCATATCAGAACTAGATATGCTATTGCAAAATAAATTAAACTGAGAGTCCTTTTTTAAAAATCCACAACTATGATTTAAAAAGCACAGGAAAATAAGTATGTTTCGGTTTCGGTTCCTCGTATTAAACAGGGACTAATTAATTTTACTCACACCGCTCCACCTCCTTGATACCGTATTGTTCATTTCAATTCAATATATTTTTAGCTGCCTACATATGCAACCATAGTTTATTTTTTAAAAATAATATATAACAATTTAGGTTTGGAGTATTGTGCTTTATTGAGTCGCATTTTTATCCCAAAATGCATGTCGTATGTAGAAGTTTACAACAACATACAAAAAAAAAGTCTGTATCTTGTAAACCATATCATGTAAAAGAGAGAAAAGAGGAGGAAATTGTTTCGTAATGTAGAACTTGCTAGAAAAAAATATTTGTCTGTAAACTTTTCTAAAATTCATATATTAATACTAACCGACTGACAGATATAATTTTCTCCGTAACCTCCCATAAACAAGAAAGCCACGTTTCAAACTACTGAGAAATTCTAGTTGGCGATGAACTAAAAAGCCTTGAGTCGTCTTCTAATCATTAATACGTAGAAGTCAAAGTCTCTTCGTCGCTGACTAAACATCTGATGTAATTTTCTGTAGTATGCATCAAACTTAGAAATCATAATAAATGACTTCTACTTTACTTTGCTTTTATTTCATATCTGCTACTGTAGAGACTTTTATTGTGAGTTTGTATCATTGTCATTATATTTGCATAACGTTTCTCTTTTGTTTAAAAGTTAGTTTGTGTGTGTGAGTGTCAGCAAGTTGAGCACCAAGAGATCCATACAAGACGGTCCTCCGGAATTCGTAAAAAAGACAATATAACAGTGAGTTGTAAGTGTTTCAGTTGTTGTGTATTTAGTGCAAATAAACATTTATTCATTTATCACAATTAAGTTATTTTGTGAACATTTATTCATCAAAAGACAGAACATTGGTCAGCTCCGACCGGATCAGTGAACTAGCGTTTGATACAAACTGTGAATGTGTATGTGAACAATTGTTACATTGCTCTTTGTTTAGTTCTGTTCATGTGTGCAGTGACGTTTATTAATTCTTCTGGAAACTATGTGAATAGACATAAGTGAGAACACGTTCATCAGTGTGGACTTGTGTGTGGACTTGTGTTTATTAGTTAGTGTGGACTTACAATATTTTTCAAGATGGAGGACTCAGACAGAAGCAAGTTAGTGAAACAACGTGGTGTGTGCAAAAGTCAGCTGACAAGAATTCAAAACTACGTAAGTAATATTAATTCAACAACTACAATTAGTCAGGTGAAAGTACGTAAGACTGCAATGATTGAGTTGTATAAAAAGTTCGATGAAGTACAATCACAGTTAGAAATAAATTACGAACAAGTAGAGGACGATGCATATAGAGAGGACTTTGAAACCAGTTACTATGATGTATTAGCGCAACTAGAGGATTTTATTATTCAGCGTAGCCAGGAATCTCATTCAAACAATTCCTCGAAAAATGAGAATCAGGTGTCAAATGATCAATTAAAATTGCCTCGTGTTGAATTGCCATCATTTGAAGGACGATACGAAAATTGGCTTTCATTTTCAGACAATTTTAAAGTTATGATTCATAATAACGATAACGTGTCAGTGTTGCAAAAGTTCCATTACCTAAGGAGTGCATTGAGGGGGGAGGCGTATGATTTAATAGCGAATCTGCAAGTTACAGAAGCTAATTATAAAATTGCATGGCAATTATTGAAAGACAGGTATGAAAATAAGCGTTTGATTGCAGCTACTCATGTCCGTAATTTGTTACATATTAAATGTATCGCAAAGGAAACTACATCAGAATTCAGAGAATTTATTAATACAGCTACTAGTAACTTGAATGCATTACGAGCTTTAGATTTGCAGACACCACTAGAAGAGGTTTTGTTAGTTCAACATTTCGTTTCACAATTAGACAATAACACTAGGCGTGCGTGGGAGTTACAAATCACAGATCATTCTTTCCCTCCCTTATCAGAGTTCTTTGCTTTCTTGGAACGTAGGTGTCAAGCATTTGAAACTATAAAAAATACACCATCGCAGGAAGTAGTGTCAAGGTCAAGGGGTGATAAAAATAGACAGAGTGCTGAACCAAAACAAAAAGAAAAAACAACCAAATCATACGTGACAACAACTCAGTCTTTCTGTAACTTTTGTAAACAAAACCTAATACATCAGTTGTTTAAATGTCCTGCATTTTTAAACGCTGAAGCAAAAGAAAGACAAGACTATGTTCGAGATAATTTATTGTGTTTCAACTGTCTCAAAAAAGAATGTAAAGTAAAAACGTGCAGATCAGGTGGCTGTAAACGCTGTTCCAAAAAGCATAATACCTTGCTGCATTATGACGTAATGTCAAAATCAGATGAGAAATCCAGTGTTGCTAATTCACAATCAAGAAATTTTTCGAGTCATTCTAATACGAATAGGGAAAATATGACACAAGGTTCTTATTGCATTTTCAAGGGAAAACCAAATGTTACTGTTATGTTATCTACTGCTATAGTAAATGTACGAGATGCAAATGGTAAATTACATCCATGTAGAGTATTATTAGATTCTGCCAGTCAAAGTAATTTTGTAACTGAAGATTTAGTTCAAAGGTTGCGTCTACCTAAAAATAAACACCGAGTTCCAATTCAAGGTATTAATAGTGTGATTAGTGAAACAAAGCATTGTGTAGATGTACATATAGAATCAAGAATTCGTGAATTTACAATTGATGTAAACTGTTTAGTTTTGCTCAAAATAACAGATAACATTCCAAGTAGGCCAATAGATCATACTGATTGGAACTTGCCGACAGACATAGTGTATGCAGATCCTAATTTTCACCAACCAGATACTATTGACATTTTGTTAGGCGCGGAAGTGTTTTTGGACATTTTGCGATCACATAAACTGACTAGACCAGGGAATTATCCAGTAGTACAAGAGACTGAATTTGGGTACATTTTGGCGGGTAAAGTTCCTACAACAAGAGATTCTAGTATACCACAAGTGTCATTTTTTGTGCAAGAAAGTAACCTTGATAGACAGTTACAGACATTTTGGGAGCTCGAAACGATACATTCAACAGTTATGACTCAAGAAGAAAAGCAATGTGAACGACACTTTGAGGAAAACACTACCAGAGATAGCAGTGGTCGATTCGTTGTACGTCTGCCAATTAAGCCAAGCCATAAACCATTAGGAGAATCATATAATTTAGCTCTTCGTAGATTTTACCAGCTAGAAAGACGGTTGCAGCAGTGTCCAGAAATTAACGAGCAGTACTGTAACTTTATGAGGGAATATGAAGAATTAGATCATATGAAACCAGTGAAAGAAGAACATGAAGATAATGGTATGAAATGTTGTCTGCCACATCATGCAGTATTGAAACCATCCAGTACCACAACAAAGCTAAGAGTGGTTTTCGACGCTTCTGCAAAGACTTCAACGGGGGTTTCATTAAACGACATACTTATGACAGGACCAACAATCCAGCAAGATTTACATTCAATTGTCACGAGATTTCGAACCTTTCCTATTGCTTTTACGGCGGATATTCAGTCAATGTATCGAATGATTAAAGTTCATGAAGATGACATTGGACTTCAAAGAATTCTGTGGAGATATTCATCAGTAGAACCAGTCAAGATTTATGAGTTGCAGCGGGTCACATATGGTGAAGCATCATCACCATATTTGGCGACTGCGTGTCTTCGAAGGTTAGCGGAAGAAGAAAGAAGTAAATATCCTCAAGCAGCGACAGTATTGGAACGTGATTTTTATATGGATGATGTAAGCTCAGGATGTCATAACGTTGAACAGGCGTTAAAGCTTCAGAAAGAACTTATTCAATTATTGCAAAGCAGTGGGTTTACTTTAAGAAAATGGTGTTCGAACGAGCCAGCATTGTTGGAAGCAGTGCCAGAAGAACATAGGGAAATTCACTTACCGTTTGAATTTGAGTCCGAGTCAGGTGTTTCAACATTGGGTTTATCGTGGAATCCTGCATCAGATAAGCTTCTCATCACCAACAAGTCAGTTAAAGAATGTCTCACGACCAACATACCAACCAAACGTCAAGTGACTTCTACAATAGCAAAAATATTTGATCCTTTAGGACTTATAAGCCCTGTAGTTACTCCGTTCAAGATTTTCTTACAACAAATGTGGATCCATAAGATCAATTGGGATGATCAAATACCATCAGAGCTCTATCAGCAATGGTTAGACCTGTGTCATCATCTTCCAAGTGTTAACGAAATACAAATTGATAGATGTGTAGTATTGAAGAATTATGTTCATGTCGAGATACATGGGTTTGCTGACAGCATTCAACTTGCGTACGGCTGTTGCATTTATGTTAAAACTGTGGACATTTCAGGCAAAACTACTGTTAAACTTTTGGGTTCTAAATCGAGAATAGCTCCTATTAAAAAGGTAACGTTACCAAGACTTGAACTTTGTGCGGCAGTACTTTTGAGTAGGCTGTATCGGAAAATAATTCCAGTATTAAACATTTCAGTGAATAGTACTTACTTCTGGACCGATTCAAAAATAGTGCTTGCATGGATATCATCTCCAGCTGCCAGATGGAAGGAGTTCGTGGCAAATAGGGTTGCAGAGATACAGGAGATCACATCAGTCAACCAGTGGCATCATGTGTCGTCAATGGACAATCCAGCCGATATAATTACACGGGGAATGGATCCGAAACAGTTGAAGGAAGCAGATATTTGGTGGCATGGACCCGCATGGCTTGAATCATCTGCATGGCCCGAACAATCAGAAGTGGTAGACGAAGATGTTCCAGAAGAAAGGAAAGTAACGAGCATATCTTTAGTCAGTTATGAAGGTGACATAAGCTTTCTGGAAAAATTTTCATCATTGTGGAAACTATTGCGAGTTATTTGTTTGTGTCGTCGTTTTATTTACAATTGTAAAAATCACAACGAGAAGAAAGTAGGAACTATTTCCACTACTGAAATTAGTGATACTTTACAACAATGCATTAAGCTAATCCAGCAGGTTAGTTATTCGCAAGAATTCAAGGACTTAGCTTCATCAGGCCAAGTTTCATCCCAAAGTGAACTTAAATCTTTGTATCCATTTATAGATAATGAACAGTTGCTACGAGTGGGAGGACGGCTAAAAAACTCCGACTTACCGTATGATAGCCGACATCAGATCATCTTACCACCTAAAGAGCATCTCACCAAATTGATAATTGAAGCGGAACATAGAAGATTGTTACATGCTGGACCGCAGTTATTGATTTCATCATTGAGGCAAAAATATTGGATCCCACGAGCTAAACAAGTCGTTCGATCTATCATTCATCAGTGTCTAGTTTGTTTTAAATTGAAAGCGTCAGCCTCAGAACAACTCATGGGTCAATTACCATCAGCACGAGTACAGCCAGCTCGAGCTTTTATTCACGTAGGGGTGGATTTCGCCGGTCCCCTAATGATTAAGCAAGGAACTAGATCTCGTAAAGTGACAAAGGCGTATGTTGCAATATTCGTGTGCTTAGCAACCAAAGCGATTCATATGGAGTTAGTGAGTGATTTGAGTAGCCAAGCATTTTTAGCAGCTCTTCGAAGATTTGTATCAAGAAGAGGCAAATTTTCGAACATCTATAGTGACAACGGAACCAATTTCATTGGAGCTCAGCGAGAACTTAAGGAGCTTCAACAACTACTCAGTTCACAACAATTTCAAAACTCAATTCAAGATGTTGCAGTGCAAGAAGGATTTACATGGCATTTCATTCCACCCAGAGCAAGTCATTTTGCAGGCATTTGGGAAAGTGCAGTGAAGTCATTTAAGTTTCATTTAAGAAGAATAGTAGGTTGCACGATTTTGACATTTGAAGAACTCAACACAGTCATAACACAAATAGAAGCCTGTTTGAATTCAAGACCAATCACCGTTCTATCCAATGATCCCGATGATCCTTCATTTTTGTCGCCAGGACATTTCCTTATTGGTGAACCTTTGATGAGCATTCCTGAGCCAGATCTAGTGGACATTCCGACCAACCGATTATCAAGATGGAATCACCTTCAGAAGATGAAGCAACATTTTTGGAAAAGATGGTCTCAAGATTATCTACATGAACTACAGCAGAGAAGAAAATGGACAACAAAACAAACTAATATTTCTATTGGAGATGTGGTTCTAATCAAAGAAGACAATACTCCTCCATTGTCATAGAAATTAGGTGTCATTCAACAAGTGTTTCCGGGAAAAGATGGACTAGTGAGAGTAGTGAGTGTAAAGTGTAAGACAGGGACTGTTAAAAGACCGATTACTAAAATTGTACCTTTACCACAAAATGATCATGTGGATTGTGTGTAAGTTGATTGACTTGGTTCAATCAAGAGAGGGGAGAATGTAGAGACTTTTATTGTGAGTTTGTATCATTGTCATTATATTTGCATAACGTTTCTCTTTTGTTTAAAAGTTAGTTTGTGTGTGTGAGTGTCAGCAAGTTGAGCACCAAGAGATCCATACAAGACGGTCCTCCGGAATTCGTAAAAAAGACAATATAACAGTGAGTTGTAAGTGTTTCAGTTGTTGTGTAGTTAGTGCAAATAAACATTTATTCATTTATCACAATTAAGTTATTTTGTGAACATTTATTCATCAAAAGACAGAACAGCTACTAAGATACAAGGACGAAAACGTTACATGTTTACGAAGAGAGAATGTTTATGAGAAGTTGCTAGGCGAACAAAGAAATCTTCAACTCAATGAAAAGAAGTAATTGAAATAGGTATAGCTTTCACTCATAGCTTCCACTACCTGTCCGAAACTTCCTGACGAACTACACGCTTTACGACGTCCAGCGGAAGCAGGTAATAACAAAAAACTAAAGAAACAAGAGTTAAAAACGTTGAAGCATTACATCATAGTATAAGTGATAACGAAACATCTCTATAATATAGCTGTTTCTGTAAATAAAGCATCCAACGCCATAACACACATGTAGATGCACGAAAGTAATGTGAACAGACAACTACCATTTCCTGCATGTAATCTAACGGATACATTGACCACTATATACATACATACACGAAACGTACAAGTTCCGTTAAAGAACAAAATGAATCTAACTGGCGACATTATTTCTCCACACAAAAGTAAAAACCCTAGTAAGAAAATATGTCGTAAGTTTTAGAATGAGGCTTTTATTTAACCTTCCGCTATTAAATATATTTTAATTAAGTAGAATCTTTCTAGCTTTACTGAGCACGAAGTGCTACTAAAAAGATGCTATGAATTTCAGTTGGGTGATGTAGGTCAGTATACTGAACCACATCGCTATTATTATTGCCCACTACACAGGAGTTAGCTACCTATTAATTCAAGTGACTTTCATATCACTTCACGGTGCTGAGTTTACACCGAATATTCTTTGCTCCCACCGGGAACCCAAGTCCTGTATTTAACTCACTTTACCAATTACCAGCGAGCTCCTTCGTGGCTAAGCAGTTTGGTGCGGGAGACCCGGTTTCGATTCCCGGCGGGAGCTTATGTTAATCAGCAAGTCCCGTCTCAAATAACCCTGCTGCTGAAAGGGACGTTAAATTCAAAATCAATTCAACTCAATCAACCCTTTACCTGCGCTCTAACTCCTCGGCAAGTCAGCGTGAAATAAAATTTATAGTCTGTCTGAATTCTAGATTTTGAGATAAATGTACCTTTGCACTACCGATGCTTAATGGAACAGAACCACTCAACCCGGCTTAAATTAGCACGAACGAAGTGGGTCTTTCGCGCTGAATCAGAAAGGAGCTCGACATTTGATTGAAGGACCAAGCAACCAAATGACAATAACATGAATTGATGAGACGTCAGCAAGAAGAAAACATCAGTGTTACTGCCCAACTTACTGCCTTACACGTCTATGAAGACCAGAAATACCTAATTTGTATCTCTCGTATTTATATAAAAATAAAAAGTCACTATGTTTGTGACTTCGTACCTCCTGAACCACCCAATCGATCTAGATCAAATTTTCAATATACATGAAGTTTGGGCCTGGGACGGTTTTAATCATTTCACTTTGACGGCGAAACTTAGGGGAAGGGAGAGGGAGGAGGTATTTTAAAATGATAGAAAATGGGCGATATTAGTGTCTAATTCATATTTACGGGGGTTGCTGAGATGAACAGCGACACTTCAATACCGTTTAAATCCAAATTCAGCCCTGCAATTTGGGGAAGAGGAGGAGGAGTATATATCAAATTCACCCGTTTATGTCCAAAATGAAACATTCTCCCCGTGCGAAGAGTGGATATTCTGCTAGAAAGATGGGGGCACTTTGAAAGTATTCTACCATTGAACTATTACGGACCCGATAATGCTGAGTGATAGGATTCCTTATCGGAAACACTAACCAAAGAAAGTAATAGAATATTGAACTGAATAATCTTACAGAAGATTTGTATTACTAACAATATTATAGAGGAATAGTTGGCCTAAAATATACAAGTTGCGAATACCCGATCACATTTTGATCCACACGTACAATACAATAAAGAATAGGCACAAAACAACAGTATTCGAAACAAACTGAATTTTCACACTATGGTAAGATGAAGCAGACTGGATTCACCACATTAACATAGAACTTTCAAGTCCTCAGCAATAATTTCTGTTGGGAGATTTATAGTGCTACAACCTGATGTACTTGAACTAAAACTTCAACGTTTGGCGAATTGATTGGAGTGGAAGTGAGGCTATATGAGGCATGGACATAACGGCTTACTGTCATATACGAACTACATGAGCTCCCACCGCGAATGTGGTAGTGAAATTATGAATAAGTCGCTTCACTTGACTAACACACTATTTATTGCAATCTACTTTTATGAAAATTGTTCCTTATTAACATGAGATGCAAAGCAGCAAAGGCATATGACCCCACATCAGGACCGAATGGACGCGTATTGTGTCTGTGGCCTTGCATTGTACCGGTGGTTTTTTTATGAGCTCTACCAGTAACACTCATTTTCACATTCCACCAATCCTTCCACCATGGTGCTTACTCAGGTCTAAAGTCCCTTTTTCACCGAGTTATATGAAACGTAGACCTACAGTCTGAAGATTAATTCGAATTATAGTATTAAATTCAATACTCTACCACCCGGAAACGAACTCAGGACTCCGTGCACCAAAGACGCGCGCGCTAGGCACTAGACGAACGAAGGGGGCAATCCTCATACCATAATTTACTTACAAGTATCCACCTCTTCTTTAACCTAACTGCTGGACTTCACTTCTATTATTAAAATTAAGTATTAAGCTAGTTGTTCTCTGTCCCTTGATTTACATTTTCTATTCAAAACACAAGAAAAGAATTTTGAGTTCTTAATTGCTTTCACTGATAGGTCTCTGAGAAATAAAGTAAGATCTAAATCGAAACCAGTCAATATCTGCATGGCCCAAATCAACATACAGCTCACAGACACAGATGACGAGAAGAACCCTAAAACAGTGGTAGCGGAGAAAGGTCAATGACACGGTCAAGTCCATTTTCGGTTTTTGAGGTGTGATCTATACTTAGATGTCGTCTGCCACTCCGGGTAAAGTTATATGTGTTCTATTCCGTGGTCTCATTTGAAACCCCCGTGCGAAAAATGGATGAGCCCATACCTACGTCACACTACTTCTGCTAGGGTTCTTCTCGTCATCTGTGGGCTGTACCTAGCGCTAGGTTGACATACGTGGTGTACATATTTTCAAGAGGAAACAAAACAACAGTAATAAGGTGACGTGGGGCAATTATGGCAAGGGTTTAAGGGTATTCAATATAGCGAGATTAAACTACCGCTAATTCTAGAGTTTTTTTCTGTAATACCTTCAAAACAAATAAAAAATATTCGAAAAGCAGACGATTTTGCATGTGATACCGTTATCACAACTCATCTATCTGCGTTCGATTTGCAACTGTAGATAGATTTAGCATTTTTTGCGGGTTCTGTAAATGGCGGCAACCGAAACCAAATAGGAGAATTGTGGTAAAGGTATCGCATGCAAAATCGTATTGTCTAGTTCACTACGTTTCTGCTTTTCGAATATTTTTGTTTGTTTTGAAGATATTACAGAAAAGCAATAAAATTAGGGGTAGTTTAATTTCGCTGTAGTGAAGACCCTTAATTTCTAATTTATTTCAGTTTTATATCTCAAACCAGTAGAATGTGGGTTATTTAGCACAACACACACACAGGACTTTTTTTCCCCTTTTAACTGGCTTTATTAGCAGTTATAACTAATACACAACATTTCCTCCATCCGCCACGGGGGATTTCACAACATTTTGCCTGGTTTTCATTTTTGACAAGTTTTTTTTAAAATGTTTTTTAGTAATGCAGGTGGTTTATCATGTTCCAAAGTGCTATTTAAAAAACAAATAATCACATTAGTGATTACAATAAATATGATTTATCAGGGGTACTATAATTGCCTCATTTTGTTTAGTTATGGGCCAATTATGAAAATAAAACTGGGGTAATTACGGCAGCGTTCTCTTTCAGCAAGAATACAAAATGTGAAGAAAATAAATCGAAACAACGATTATTGGAAGTTCTCTCAAGTCCGTTGAACTTGGGATCTCTTTGTAAACATCTGTGACAGAAATTTACATTACGGCTGAAAAACTTTTTTCGATGTTAATGTAATGAAGTGGATTTTTATTATTTTCGCCCTCTAAATTGGCGTGAACCATTCACAGTTGAGGACAGTAAAATCGCAAGAGAAAATGTACCGGTATAAATTGATTTCTATGATTTTTTTTTTTTTTCTCAATACATTCGGACTCAGATTTTGACTGAGAGAAGTCATTGGTACTGTGCTTTAATCTCTTAATGTAGCTGACAATATATAGGCTATTTACGTTTCTCAAAATATGCAAGGATTGTAAATGCTTTAAATAAATTGAGGCCTAAGAGTTTTAAATCAATTTGTGAGTTCATAGTTACATTGTTTTGGTGTGTTCCTACAGAACAAAAACACATATAACATTCGTTTTTACTGTTTGGCGTTTTTAATCATAACTTGGTGTCATTCCACATCAAATCATCAAGAAGGATTATTTGACCACTAGTTATTTCTTTTTATTATTTTTAAGAATTATCAGATTTTTATTCTGCTGCCATCTTGGATTCAGATTCATGCAGTGGTGTAGAAAACAGACTACAGCACGGTTACTACGAAAGTTGCAGTCTATATTACCGTAAAACAGAGGTACTGATCTTTTATAAAACATATATAAACATATATTGTTTCGGTAAAAAGGATTTTTAAGATCTCGAATGCAGCCATCGAAAGTACAAACGCGTGTAAAATCAAAAGTACCTGAAACCACACAATACGGTTTCCTGCATAAGAACTGCAGTTAGAACGATTTTCAGAAACAGTGAAATAAAGCTTGAGTTGAAAGTCCTTTATGCAATCTTTGGACTTCAAAAATAAAAAAATTAAAAATAATCTGGCCCGAAATACTCCTACTAGTTCTGAATAGAAACTGTACATTTCATGTTGTGGTTTGCACTACTAAACGATTTACAGGCTTTCAAATTTCTTATATACATTTTTTTTTTTTTTTTTTTTTTTTAGTTGAGACTACAATATATGGAAAAATTAAGTATCAAATTTAAAATATATTCGAAACAGAAAGTTAATATTTTGAAGGGGAAAGTCACTTCGAACTTTTTTCGTTACTCACTTTGTATATAAGGATTTTGAGAGTCTGTAAATCGTTCATCAGTGCAAATCACAAAAAGAAATCTATAGTTTCTACTCAAAAGTAGAAATGTATAATGCCAAAATTTAAATTCTTCCTGCTCTTCCTTTCGGAAACTTGATTTTTTCTAACTTTCGGGGACAAAAATTACCATGAAGGACTTTCTACTCCAGCTACATTTTACCATTTCTGAAACCCATGTTACCAATACATTATCCTGCCTTTCTATATGTTTTATGAAAGATCTATCTCTGGTTTAACGTAGTACAAAAAGTAAATTTCTATCTTTCGTAGTAACCAGGGAGCAGCCAGTTCTCTAAACCATTTCAATCATTTATTTTCATGCGCAGCAGTGAACAAAAATGAGTAAATCCAAGATGGCGGAAGATGGAAAGAAAATCTGCTAATTTACCTCGGCACCTCATTAGATGGGTACCCTTAGTGAAAATATGTATATATAACAAAACTTCTGATGGTCGAGCAACCATTATATTTAGTATGTGTTGATTTCACACCCAATGCCCCAACTTCCTCATAAAAAGAGAGAAAATATATAAAAGCAATTTCAAATGACCGAAACAGATATATGACATGACTGATCAAAATGTAAATGCTCTTGAGACTTTGCCATAATTCGCCCAGGGTTGAGGTAATTCTTGCAGTTGGGAGTTTCATAAAACTAATCTCAAAATTCTTCTCATAGTGGTTTGAGATTTTTCTTCTTAACTCATACAAATAATATGGAAGTAACATAGAATTATTATGGTACTTGTCAAAATTACAACAAAATATATTACTTTGAAATATAAGCAGTTAAAGTTACAATTTACTTGCCATAATTGCCTCACTTTACGCGATCATAAATTAGTTTGTAAAGACAATTTATAGTTACTCATTGAACATAACCCTGTCGTGACGAAGTGAAGGACAACGAGGATGCCTACTGATATTATCCCCCCTCCCTCGAATATTCATGAAAACTTAATTTTAAACAGAACAAGGCCACGGTGTACAGAAACAATTGCGTAAGTTACGAGAACAGAGAACTGGTGAAATAACCAAGCTCAGCTGGGTCGAAATAGCAGAGAACGATCAGCAGTGTCTGGCTGTTTTGAACCCTGGCACTGGAGCACCTTTAAATGAAACATTGGGTTTTGCAACTTTGGACACTAGCGTGTCTTCCCCTTATCCCCATACCCACAATGCCCGAGAGACCTGTCGGTCACCGGAGATATGCACCCCCACAAGTAAACAATCCGTGCTTTCTGGCCGGTTCTCGTCACTTCTTGTGAGGATCCTGCTAAATCTCTGTGGTTTTACGGGTAATGTGCAGCACAGAAATATGCAACAGAGTCAGAAGATACGGATAGATCCAGAGATCTCCACCGGAAGCCTTTCCAGTGGCGCACGGTAACCCGAGAAGTGACCACAACACTGTCGGGACCATCGATCGGTTTTTCGACTCCTGTTCGAACACGCCCCAATTTGTGACATCGAGACCAACGTGCATTCGTGATCTACAGAGCCTAGTGGTTCTCTACATACCATATCAGGGCTCATAGTGGTCTGGTCTCTTGTAAATAGTTGAAAAGTGACCAAAAGTACACGAAAAAGTGACCAAAAGCACACGAAAAAGTTACCAAAATCTCATCATGCCCCTTTTTTCCTTTGTCAATTTCTCCATCACCTATCTCTTTGTTTGTTGTTTTGTTTCTTTTCTTCTTCACTTCTTTTTGAGCTTCCTCCTTAGATTTTCTAAGTACGCTTTGTAGTTACGGAAGGAGACTTACATGTAAGAAGCTTCTGAGTAAGTAGACTCAGTTCTGGCCTATTTCCGAATTTCTTCATCCCAGACATTATATTTAACTTAGCATCGAGAGTTCTCAAAGCCATGAAATATTCAAATTCATCACCTACTCTTACGAAGAACATGCAAGAAGCATAACACAAGACGAACATGATGAACCACACATACACAACATTGAACGGGCGTTAACTATTACAAGAGAAAACTAAAATACTATTATGATAGAAGAAAGAATAGACACAGAAGGGTTCGCAACCCCACCTTGAGACCTTAAGCATCCACCAACCATCCACTGTGCTTTAGAAAGAATAAAAGCTGAATTGAGAATAAAACTGACTGTTTCACATGTGACAGCAAGTACTGAAGCTTTCAGAAGAGTAATGAGTAACAAGTTTCTGCCTTTTTCTATTTATTTTTATGTTTCTTAGAAAACTGACAACGCAAAACATAAATCACATGAAAAATTCACTTTACCTCCCAAAAAAAGTAACTTTTAGTAACAAATTTGTAAAAAAGTCACTTTTAGTGACCAACCTGAAAAAAAGTAACTTTTAGTTAAAAAAAAAAAAAAAAAAAGTGACTCCCTATGAGCCCTGTCATATCGACCCTAGTACTCATCGGTCAAGAAAGTAGGGAGTCACTAAAGATGCCCTTTGCTTATTACGTTTACTCCAATCGTAGGGGGATGGGAACGACGTTCTTGCACTGGAAACATCTGTTTGGTGAACGTAGGTTGCAAACTAAGAAGAAAGATTTTCATGTCAAAAAATATATTCTCCCCTGAAAAACATCACAACTAAGTTTACAAAATACTGGAGATCCGCTGTCGTTTAGTAACAGAGCGCTCGCCTCTGGTAAGTGGAGTTCCTGGCTCGATCGCAGTTCGTGCCAAGTCGATTTTAAAGTGGACAAGTGGATTTTATAGCATGTGCGTGTGTTTTGTCGGGTTCCTCTTTCTTCATTCCACCAATGTTGTCATCGTTATTTATCATCCTCAACTCCATCAACTTCGAATCAAAAATGTGAGACGTTAAACTCAAATATTTCGTTATTGCTGTCTTTATAACGAAATCATACTGAGTAAATGAATAGGATGAACAGAATGGAGTATTTACGTTTACAGTAGACTTTCATGAATTCAGCATTATCGAAATTTCAGGAACCATAATCATAAAGTGAGTCAAAGTTTCTGGTTTATCTAATATTCTATTTTATAAATAGGGATAAGGAGGGCAAAACAAAATCCTCCTTAGTTTTCTGTATTGCCTAATGTTACATTGTTATGCCTAAGGGAGTTATTTCTCCCCTCCTTAGCTTGCAAGATATCAGATTGATATTTTGCACAAGCATTGCGTACACCACTTGGTATTTTTCAAGTAATTTTTGCATCTGTACGTTAAACATAAGACCGATCCAGGTGGGTCTAAACTGTTGGAAAAGGAATATTTTTTTCAAAAAAAAAAATCCCATTTTCCTCGAATTCCCCTTTTCAGATATTTGATACGAACCATGTTCCTAGGATAAATAGTGATGATGCAGTAGCTGTTTGACTGGAAGACTAAAATTTACCTTAAAAATCCCAAAATCCCAAAAAGGTTAAAGTAATTGGATACCTCAACACATTCCAGAGACACGATGAACAGTTCATCAACACAGCATAAGATTACGAAATTGTGAAAACTTGGATTACAACTACCAAAAACAATTGGTGTAATATTATAGCACATGAAAGAAACTGTTTTAAAACACTTTTCTTCTACATAATGTTAAACAGTACAGCAATATCTACTATGAAATGAAATGAAAATTTAGTTTAACGTTCCACGAATATGCTCTTTAGACTAAAAAGGAGGAATGATTAACCCTTTTAGGTTCCGGCCCTTAAAAGGTAAATTATAGACTTCCAGTCAAGCAGCTACATCATCATCCCCATTTATCGTAGGATCATGGTTCATACATCGTTTTGTTCATGACAGAGCAGCCTTTCAAACAGTACCATTCACATTTCATTATCACGTCCATGAGGCGGGAAATTTTGAAAGAAATAAGGTTTTTCTTTTCTTTTCTTTTTTTTTTTTAATTTTGAGCTTTTCTTGACCCCCTATGTTAACATACAGATCTGAAAATAAACTGAAAAATAGTAAGGGTGTACTAAATGTGTGTACAAAATTTCAAGCTTCTATATTGAATAATAAGGGCGGGGGGAAATATTTACAAATAATCCTCACAATTCCCCAGATTACTGAAAGACCCTTATCGCAGATAAAAAAAAAAAATCCTGGGACATCCCTATTCATACTAGGATCGTGTTTTGTACAGTCCGCAGCAAAAAACCTGCAAACATGAGCACGTTAAGTTTGTGAAACGACAAAGTCTTTTTCTCCAAAATAAGTGTGCAGGGAAGGACGCCGAGCTTCTCCTGGCGTGATTCGTGCCACTTAGACGTTATGTTGATTCCCTGGGCTGTTAGGCGTAGTTTCACAATAAACTTACATGCTCAAGGTTTTTTTTTTTTTTTTTTTTGCCGCGGACTGTACCTCATTCTCTTCTGAATAGAACAGTCTTTCAAACGGTACCATTCGCATGTCTCTATCATGCATCTGAAGCGTAAAAATTGCGAAAAAAGGGATTTTTGGTTTAAAAACATTCGTTTTCTTTACCTTTTTGCCCCTCTGGACCCCTGTATTAACACAGAAATGTGAAAAAATCTGATAAACACTACTCGGTGGACTGAATGTTTGTGCAAAATTTGAATATTTTAAGTGTAAAAGTAAACCCGCCAAAAATAATAAAAATAAGCCTACCGATTTTTTTAAAAGTTATGACGTCATCATCCCCTATGTCTCAACGCAGAAAGACGTGAAACCATACATAACGTGTTCTGCAATGCCTCTATGCTTCAAAAAAAAGTAAAAAAGCTTTATTGGTACTTTTTAATCTAATAATGAAGACAAGGTTTAATAAAACTAAATGGTTTAACGATCTTTACATTTATTGAATGTAACAGGATGTGATACTTATCTAAGCATTTTATCGAAATATAACATTTACCCATCCTTCTCACACAGCCGAATGCAGAAGATTGGGATCTATGCTGTTGTGTTCTATTTAATAAATAAAATAAAAAATAAGTAAAATAAATGCAGAAGGTGTTACGAAAGCTGAGAGATTCAACTCAGTTGACAGCACCTCAAATATCTCTTAAATATTTTGAGATCACAACTAGTAATGTCAATTTCTAGTGTAATTAGTAGATATGAGAAAGAAAGGAGGGAAGTTAAACAACACGTAATTACAGAACCTATAATCAAAACTTACGAAAGACCAGTTTTTTTCCGCCCAGAAAAATTATAACCCATACTGTGGAAAAACGCATAACAGGAGACTGAAAAGTAATTGTTTCGTCACGCCACAATCAATTCAGGGATACCTGTGACTACTATACGCCCAGAGGAAATGGCCTTCACTTACACTTAAAGATCTGTAGTCTCAGTCGAACAATATTTACGAGATTACTTTATTGAATACGATTCTTAAACTGGAACACACACACACACACACACACACACACACACACACACACACACACACACACACACACACACACACACACACACACACACACACACACACACACACACACACACACACACACACACACACACACACACACACACACACACACACACACATATATATATATATATATATATATATATATATATATATATATATATATATATATATATATATAAGAAAGAGAAATTACCAGCAACTACGCTGGCTTCGGCTTCAGAATATCAACTTTCCTGCAAACATTTAACTAAACACAATCGGGTTATAACTGATTTAATACGCAATTCCGTAGTTTCGAAACTGACCTCTCGAATTCCCCCTTTCTAAAATTATTTCAAGTTTGTTTTGTTTAAAAAAAGAGAGAGAGAATGGTTGTGTTTAAAATCATTGAGATTTACGACTAGATTTCTTCGTCTGGATTATATTCATGCGAGCTTTCATGTTTAAGCGTAGTGCAGGGACGTGTAGTGCATATTACCGCTGTTACCGGCGGTAACTGTAAAAATATGACAGTTTTCGTTGTTTTAATATGTCTAAATTTCATCATCAACATGGGAAGATGTTTACATATTTTCCTTTCCTTTCTTTTCTTTTCTTTTCTTTCTTTCTTTCTTTTTTTTTTTTTTTTTTTTTTTTAAGTTCGGACGGCCTATGCCGCATTTACACTGCCAGCGCTAAATAGGAACATATTCTTGTTGATACCATAGATTTCAGAGGTAACGCGAACCCCGATAGCGGTCATTCACTTCAGAAGCACCTTTTAGCGTGCCAGCCAGGGCCAGAAGCATCCTGCGCGCTCGTATTTTCGGAATGGCCCTTATGTTACCGTTCGGCTGAGTGGAACAGGAAAAAATAGGAACGTTCCCTGTCAAAACAAGGAGAATCTAGAATATCATCAGCATGTTTACTCGCTCTCCCCTCGCTATAGAGGATCGAGCTGGCAGTGTGATTCAACTATACTCTTTCGTTTGCTTCCTAATCCAAGTATGGAAATTTGGCTGTAATTTCCGTATTCGTAAAGTTATTTCATTGTCTTAACAGTATACAATTTCATAGTAATGATAATTAGAGAGAAGTAGAGATGTTTCCCGCCGCTCCTTCTAATTCGTATATTTATTAGGCCTATTATTTAAGATTTATGCTCATTAAGTTGCAAATATTTTGTTTTTAATTTAGTATAGAATACCTACTCTCGATTCAGCAAATTTCCAGCCCTAGCCTCTAGCCTACTAGTTCAATTTGCACTTTGATGCAGTTTGATGTGTTGAAAAAGAACTGTGCAATCGTCTTCACTATACCGTAGTTTGACTGTCCCGCATTGTGTTTGACAGTCTGACTAGTTTTCAATACGGAAAACTTGTTGCTCAAACATACGATGGAGCTTCGGTTATGGTTGGTGAGGTAGGAAGCAGCAGCCTCTTGTTAAACAAAGATATACAGAAGTGTATTTTTTTCATTGTCATGCCCATAGGCTTCATTTAGTTTTAGGAAAGTCCGTTGACTGTACAAAACGGTGTAAGTTTTTTTCTAAAACCATGTCGTGACTTGCTTCTTCATTCTCGAAGTCTTCAAAAAGAACAAATGCTTTGGACTATGTAGTCACAGGCCCGTATCTAGGGAGGTTAAGGGGGGCCAAGTCCCTCTAAATTTTTGCTGTCTCCCTAAGATTTGCAAATGAACTATAATAAGGTGATGAAATATAATAAGGTTGGATCTGTCCCCCTTAACTTCAGCCGCCTCCCTACATTTTTGGGCTGGCTACCGGCCTGTGTGGTCAAGAAAAATATCCCAACAGCCTCAAACACAAGGTGGAACTATAGAAGTAGGATAAATTATGTGCTGTATAGCTTTAAAGATGAACTGTTAGGACTCTTTAAATCCATGACGAAAATATCGACGAATGAGATTCTCAAACCAGAGTTCGTGCAGCAAAATTCTACCAAACCCTCCAAAATTTTGATTTCAATTTTTTACTTGAACTGTTTTATGTTATAGGATCAAGATAAGAAATCTTTTTCACTATCTTACAGAAGGAAATTCATGATGTAAGTTTTTGCAGAAAAAAATAAATGAGTTTGAAGAATATCACTGAGAGAAAGTTCACTGAGAGACGGTTTCGATTATGTTTAGTAAAAATGGAAGAACCTGAAAAGCCACACTTTTCAAAAGATCAAAGTAAATGAAGTGGGATGACTCCCCCCTGAAAAATCGTTGCCAATGCTTATGATTGATACGCTAAAAGGAAAAAAGGACTAGATTTTCTGATATTGAAAAACTAGAGATACTTGTTAAAACAACAACCGGTAACAGCTGTGAAAGTGTCACGCCACGCCACTGGCGTAGTGTTTTACAAACTGGAGGTGAATCCTCCTACTGTTGGTGAAGCAGAATACGAGAGATTGTACCGTCTGAATGTGAGAAGTAATTATTCACTAGATCATAGAGATCAAACCAGGGTACCTATGGTACTAGACCAAGAGTGGCTAACTCGTGTCATGTTTGCCATTACAAAATTGTATCCTTCCAAAGTAGAACACGCGAAATAGCTACAACCATCCTATTTTCAAAAATTAGCTAATCTAGGATGCGAAACTAGATCTAATAGATCTATGAAAAGCAAAGTGCTCATTTTAAGTGTTACCACAACATTCTTCAACGTAGTATCCATCTGCAATGATACAGAGCTCCTACGCCACCTCGGAAATTTCGTCCAGGATCCTTTATGATCGGGATGTCTGAGAAGTCCCACCGATGTGTGAGAAGTCCCACAAGACAGGTAAGTAGGACCGGTAAGAACGCATGACCACGGAAAGTTCTTCTGGGAAGGCCAAATAGATTGGATACATCATGCGGAGAAATTGTCTTCTTAGAAGGAAAGATGGAAGGAAAGCGAAGAATAGGAAGAACACAAATGATTGATGATTTGAGAAACAGAAGAAAATATTGGGCGTTAAAAGAGGAAGCTGAAGTGCGAAAAACGCGGAAGAAACATTTCCAGACCTAAATCTAAAACTTTAAAAAAAGAAAAAAAAAACTCTTTAGTCTCAGGACCTGCCAAGAGGCAGAATACTTAATAATAAGAGCGTGGGCCTCAATCGCAAGACTTGTTTTAAAGATGGTGGAAACGCGAATGAGAGTAATATGAACACTATATGTGAAAACAAAAAAAGTATGTCGCGAATTTCCTACGTACGTTGAACAGAAGGGTGCCAGTAGTTCGAAGGCTGTTGGTACTGAATAGGCTACAGGTGCCACTACCTCGTCGTTTCCTCTGAGGATCGGAAAATTCCTGAGGCAAATATTACGAACATCGTGTGTTGTATGATTTAGCCCAGGGTGCGAAATCCCGGGGGGGACGGGAGGGATTTCCCCCCACCAAAAATTTTACACTTGCTTTTCCCCCTCACCAAAATCTGTAAGGGGGGACACCTTAACAGGAAAATATAAGTAGGTCTATAAAGAAAATTTTCAGACAAACAATAATTTTAAATGCATGCTGTTTTAGAAAACCTACTTTATTTGTAAAAGGATCATGTGTTTAACTTTTTCGGTTGTTCGGTTGTTGACGAGATGAAGACCTTTATTCTCTAGCGTACCAGTTGCATGCAAAATTGGTAAAATTTCTCAAACAAACAGATTGTTTTTCAATTTCAGTGGACGAACCTACAAACAGGTTTGCGGATAAGCACTTGCTGTTATATGAACATATGTGGACGAAGAAAATAAACCTTGTCGTTTTTATAAATTAGTGCCTGTAGAAAATGCCGATGCAAAATCCCTTAAAGAGAAAATTATTCAAGCGTTTTCCGAAGATGGCATAGATATGTTTAATCTTAAAGAAAAACTGGTTGGATTTAGTTCGGACGGGGATGCAGTGTTTACTGGGAGAAACGAAGGTGTTGCTGCTCAAATTAGAAGAAATGTCAACCCGTGCCTAATTAGCGTACACTGCATGGCACATCGAATTGATCTTGTTTCTGAAAGAGTTTTTGGTGTTGTGAATGCTGTTCACAACTTTGCATGTTTGTTAGGAGAACTTTACCAGGTGTTCAGTATCTACAGCTGCAACACTTAAAAGTATGGCGACAGTCACAGATGCCGCAGGACAAAAATTTGAACGATTACAGTGGTTCGGATTTCACCTTAACCCTTAGTATACCAAGCGAGGACCCCAGTGAATGATTTTTAGTGATTTTGCCGCAACTATAAGAACCAATTTATTCTTGATTTTTGTATGTGTCCTTTATGCCTTAGAGACGTATACTGTATAATTAAACATACATTGCTTTCATTCTGGAAAAAGAAAAATAAAAATTTAACTGGGGTCCCGGCAGGACCCCGTTTGGTAAACTATGTTCCATATTTTAATTACTATATTACTGGATTTTTACAGATTGTGAATGTTGAAGTTTTTTGAAAATTGGCTGGTAGGCGGATCTCAGATGATGATATTGCTTATATACTTAATGAATGTAATCTCAGTGACCCAGAAGATTTCCTGAGTGAATCTGATGAGGACTTCATTCCACAACAAGGTGTGTCAGAATCAGAAGACAACCTTGAAGTCAATTCTGAGGAAAGTGACATTGCTAGTGAACCATCAGATTGTGATACTGATGAAGAGGAATTCATTGCAAATACAGGACGAAAATGGACTAGTGCAATGCTGCCAGTGACTCGCCGTCGTCAACATAATATTGTGAAAGAGTCTCCCGGCCCAAAACAACCAGCTACGTTTGGAACCACAATGTCTGAAGTTTTCAATATGTTCCTTGATGACCAAATTGTAGATACAATTTGCACCCAAACTAATGCTGAAGCATCACGTGTTATTCAGGGTTTCAATGCAAAAAAATCCTCCAAACAAAATGAAAGTGTGGACCAATGTAGATTCTGTCGAAATGAGAGCATTTTTTGGTGTGCTACTGATCGCTGGAGCTCTTCGCTGCCGGAAGGAACGAATTTTTGAAATGTAGACGGCAGATGAAAGTATTCTTCCTGCAATTTTTATTGCTGCCATGACACGGAATAGATTTGCACATATCCTACAGTTTATCAGGTTTGATGATAACGCAACACGTGCTGAAAGAAAGGAAAAAGATAAACTTGAAGCCATAAATGAAATTTGGAATTGGTTTGTAGAAAATTGTAAGAAGTTATTTGAACATTTTGAGAAAATTACAGTGGATGAGCAATTAGTCCCATTTCGGGGCAAATGTCCAATGAAACAATACATGAAATCGAAACCAGGAAAATATGGGATCAAGGTCTGGGCAGCTTCAGACGTGAAAATGTCATATTTGTTCAACATGCAAGTCTTTACTGGGAAGATTCCAGGAGGGGCACGAGAGAAAAATTTGGGACACCGTGTAGTATGTGAAATGATGGAACCACTGTTTGGCTCTGGAAGACGGGTAACTACAGACAATTTCTTTACATCTGTGCAAACAGCTCAATTTTTACTGAAGAACAATATTACCATGACAGGAACTTTGAGAACAAAAAAACTGACATTCCCGCAATGATGGAAACTGCAAAAGGAAGAGACTTGTGTTCATCAAAATTCATATTTTCAGACAATATTGCAGTGGTGAGCTATGTACCAAAGAAAAACAAAAGAGTACGTGTACTTTCTACTCAGTTTGCAGATGATTCAGTTTTAAAGAAAGCTAGGAAACGCTTGCTAAAAACATGTAATCACATTTATAAATACAAAAATAGAAATAACAATGAATTAATAAGTACTATTAAAATAAACAAGTCGTTTCATGTCATCTATGATTATTTACCTTAAATATATTTTTAGACACCCAAAGAACTTAACTTGAGTTACCTTACACACTAAAATATTGAGAAATGTAAAAGAAATCAGCTTGGTAAACTACGTTGGTAATTTGGGCTTGGTATATTAAGGGTTAAACTGTAAGTCCACATTTCATAGCCTCGCTGCTGAAACGGGTCATTAAACTTAAATCAGCAAATCAATCGTATTATAGTGTTTGAGCTTTTATTTTCTAAAGTTTAACGTCCTATGAATATTCACCACGGCTAAGGAAGACGGTCATGATGAGATGAATTATAATGGCTGATTAGGATAGTGGAAGGAAGCGAGAGGACCCCGAGAAAAACCCCACACAATTGTTTGTATACCACAAGCACAATTTGGCGCGAGCTAGGATCCAGCCGATGATTCCACGCACCTGAGGTGAGCGCTCTACCACTGAGGCAACACGGCTTTTTGTTGTCTATCAAGTATTTGTATTGAAATCATTATTTATAATAATATATTCTTGCTAATAATACAATATAGATACATAGTATTATTTAGACTTACAAAGGTGACCGTATATCTGAACGACCAAACTGAAACACCACGTACGTAGCGAAGAAACGAGAATTTCATAAATAATAATAAAAACTATACTCTGACTCTACAGCTCATGAGGATCTATGGCTTGCCAGGTGGAGCGCTTCAAGTTAGTAGTTCTAATGCTTGGTTAGGACATCGGTTCTCTGGGACTATTACTTCTGACTTATATATCTCTACTGCTATTTTCGCGAATGTAATCTTCAATATAATGGTAAACACAAGGGTACTGTGCTCCCACTAGAGTCTAACCCTGGACCATACGCACCGAAGTGTATATTAAATGCAGTAGATAAGTTACCAATTTTGGTTAAATGAATAAATAACATTAAAGTATTTTTAAATAACGATTACGACTAGTTTGAACATTTATTATTATTATTATTAATAATAATAATAATAATAATAATAATAATCCATTAATATTTCAATTTTTTGGAGGATCCGCGAAGCATTAGTGTGGATCGCTGAACTTCTTCCCCCCCACCACCATTTTCAAATGATTTCGCACCCTGATTTAGCCCAACGAATTACAGTGGTGATCATGCAAATCACACCCTTTCCAAACATTGGTTACATTTGAGGGTTGTGACATTACGATGGAGACTGCTGAATCCATGTTGTTATGGATTAATGATGAAGCAAGCATTCTGAATACAATTCCGATGTTAGACAAGCCATGTTTCACGAATGGGTTTGTCAATTTTTACTACTATAGTCCCCTAATACGCAAAATCCGGATATAACAAGTGAAAAGCTGAGGTCATATCCTTAGATCACAGTGTTACGTATTCTCCTTGGCTCGTACACTCTGCGTTGAAACTGAGTGGTAGTACACATGTTAGAAACTACAGTTTCTCTCTCATTATCGCGACCGGCCCACTTTATTCTGATATCACGGGAATGAAATTGAGAATGCTTTTTCACGTCGGGTTATTGTGTATTGCTGAAATGTTTAGTTATCTGAAAAGAAGCCCAAACTTAATCTTATTGATTCTTTTTCGGGGGGGGGGGGGGGAGAGTGGAGTACCTTAAGGTGAATGACGAAATATGATTTCGATACTTTCAAAGCTGTGATTAGCGGGGAACATGCAAGAATTTCAAGGGCTATGTTGCAACGAACTATAGACAAACATTGCTGCCTGCAAAAATGAGCTGTTTACGCTGGTATTTACGTTGCAAACTAAAATAAAGGAGTGTTGCGCATTCTAAATGAAAGGTACCAGGTAGCGAATTACTACTAGTAGAAGTGTGCAAAGACGGGAGATTTCTTGTCTCGTCTTGGTTTGTGTCTCGAAAACGGGACTAGAAATATTTCGAATCTCGTCGGCAACAGCTACTTTACTCAAGTATTAGATCTCAAATACTGTTTTACCGTTACATGATTCATAGTATAAAAACAATAAATTGGTATGTGTCGCACAATGGAGAGAATTTATCAACATTTAAAGATACGCAAGTCATTATACAATGTACTCTAATAATAAATACGTTCTAACTGTTGTTATAGTACACCCTTCGTTACCTCTCGTAACGTGGAAGGATTCTGATATCTTCAAGATAAAATTTTAAAATCAAGGCATAAATTTCCAAATAAAGACAAGACGAGAAAATTTTAGTTCTCAATTCCAGTGATTGTTAATTCGATGAAGGTTTAAGTACGTGAGCACATTCGAACTGTACTGTACTCTAATGTACTGTATTTCTTACTGGCACTACAAATTAGACAATAACCATTGGAATCTCGTATATATCACACAGAACAACTTGCGACGCAACGAGTTTCGGATAAAAAGAAAAGATTTAATGACAGAAATGTTCATATCATTTCGCACCTCCATGCTTGAGAGACATGTGTGTGTGTGTGTGTGTAAGCAAGTACATTGAACGTAATATCAGACTTTCATCTGTCATGCATGGAATGCGCAAGAACACTTCCTGCCTAGAGTTGAGAACTACATCTGTTCTCAATGTCATGAGTCTAAACTTTTTGTTCAGTGCTTTCTTAATTACCCTTAAATGGCAATGAACCAATTTCAAAATTCTCAAGAGAATGTATAATTTTACTAGAGTCTATAGTATTAGGTGATAAAATAACTCGCTAAAATGTACATTATTATTAGTGTTTTTAAAAATTAGATAGAAACTTGGGTACCCTATTTACAGGAGTCGCTGTGTTTGTTCGATGTTCCTTTCTGGTGTCGATGCAGTGACATGTAGACCTACAGTTGAATGTGGCATTCGAACCACACGTACATCTTCCAATGGCCTCGCTTAGCGTAGTTACTAACCCTCTCACCTTTGGTGCGAACAGTCCGAAGTTTGATTCCCAGTGGGGACACTAGGTCGAAAGAGGGACTAGGTCAATGCCCGGACGGTATCTAACATATCGGTCATAGGATATTCTCTTCCTCCGCAATTCTACGGATCGCCAAAGGACATCATTCCTTATACGTGACGGGCTAACATGGCCATAACTGCTAAAAGCCCAGAAATCTGATTGCTGATCCTAACGTACCCTCTCCACGAGTCACAGGTTTCTTTCACAAAGGGGAAGTATGCTATTTTCACATGAAGGAGTTCAGGAGTCATATTCGTGGGTAAACAAGCGACTCGGATCATATCTACCCTTGATTTTATTTTTGGTGTCAAATTAAGTGGCAGTATTGTGAACTTCCAAAACAGACGATATGGTCTACCTAAACTCTTTTTAAATGACAAGTGGTAACTTTCGGTATAGATTTGGAATGTAGGAACAAAATTAAGAAACTTGGAATTCAAACTTTTTCTCCAAAATGGTGGACTGAACAGTGGTGTTAAATTAATGAAACAATAGGTTGAAATCAAAGTGGTCCCACAGCTTTGTCCCTCGTTTCTCTCCTATCACAATTTTATTCTTCAATTCATTTCGACATGCTCTATTCTTTCAGTCCAGCTATTAGATCCCTTTCAATACACTTATCATTCTAATACCTTTCGCGATCATCTATCTTCAGTGACTTTTTCAACATGTCCGTTGCACTGAGCCTACTTAAGTCAAATTTTTATTGTCCCGTTTATCAATTTCAATTCCTATTCCGTAACAATCTCATACAGCATTATACAATTAATAGTTATTACTCATTAGAAAACTGAACAAAGTAAACAATTACATTAAACTGTGAAGATACTTTCGAGACAAATGAGGAGGAATTAAGGAATGATAACTTTACGAATTACACTCATTTTCTAAACTTGCTGTGAATGGAGATACGCCCAGAAAATCGTTCACATTTAATTCTTTTACAACCTTTGAATTTAACAGCTTTGTATTCTCTTATGCAATCACGAAGAAACGAACCTGCCGGATAAGAGCCACGCAGTAACACCTTGTCCTACAGTACGTATTTACCTAGGTTTCAAAGACAAAACTTCAGCAACTACGTATGTCGGTCTCCAAACTTCACTAATTTTTATTTCTCGCATATATTTTTTATTGCTATCTTTTTGACCTCTGTGACTATAAGTCCAAGTTAAGCTTAGAAAAGCATAGAATTATACAGGAATTCTAAATTTACGTTATTTTGGTTGAAAGGAAACGACATCCGGTTTTTTCCTAATCACTCCTAATCACTATTTCTTTGCATTTCACAACGTACTTCACCTCAATGCACCGGGCATCTTTATCGTATTTTCTATATATGATGCCAATAATGTATTCACAAAGAAATTATTTCAACAACACCACTTCAGTTTATCCACTCGTATTATTCCCTTATAAAATGCTCGACATAGGCCTAGTCATGATTTAAACAAATTCTTGTAATATTTTGAGGATGTAGGTAACTCAAAGAAATTTACATCTAAATCCACAGGATCCAAGACGTAAATCAGGGTCAGACCGTTAGTTTATGCTTAACTCGCATTATACCGAGACCCTTGAAGAAAGAAAGGAAGAAAAAAAACTTGGCGTATCAAATCGCATATGCCAAATTTAATGATGGTATTGAGAACTTCCAAAACAGAATACAAACTGCCTACCTGATATTAAATATATATATATATATATATAGGGTGGCCCAAAAGTAGGTATACGGTCCCGTACTGATCAGGTCACTGAATTTCATATCATTTCTTATTGAATTCCATCAGTTGCTTTATTATTTGTTCGTAAAGCCTTTTTACTTATACCTTAAGCTCGGAACAGCCGAAGTAAATAAACTCAAGCTAGAATGTTATACTTGATCAATGCAGGGGTGTATACCTACTTTTAGGCCACCCTGTATATATATATATATATATATATAAACAATACTGGGTGGAACAGAGGAAACGCAGGATTTATAAATCTCTAGTACTCGGCGACGAATACAAGCATTGATTTCGAGCGACCGTTGGCAAACAGCTCAGACAACGCAGTTTCAGCAGTTATGGAGCGCAGAACATTGTGTGTTCGCGGCCGAGCAGTTCTTTAGAAACAATGATTCTGTGGTCACCGTTCAACGTATTTTCCGTCGAAAGTTTAATGTCGAACGTCGAGGTACAGTCCCAGACCGAAACATTATATTCCGATGGGTTGCTGCGTTCAGATCTTATCTTCCCCCTTCAGTTCGAACTCCTGAAAAGATTGAAAAGGGCAGTTCTTGCTAATCCGAAACGACCCGCTAGGCGACAGGCTATATCACTGGGTGTGTCAGGTCTTCGTTTCATCGCATTTTACATGATGATTTCAAATTTCATCCGTAGAAAATAATGATTGACCAGCAGCTAAGTGAAACGGATTTTGTGCAGTGCAGAGAATTTTGTGGCATAATGGACACTATTCTTATGGAAGATGCAATGTTGCAGTATTCATGAGTAATTAAGCCCACTTTCATCTGGATAGTTATGTTAATGTACAGAACTGATCTACGCTCCAACGATTCATAGCGACTTCTAAGCCGTATGCCAACGGTCGCTCGAAATCAGTATCCCTACTCGTCGCCGAGTACTAGCAGTTTAAAAAACTTTTTTTTCTGCTTCACCCTATATATATATATATTAGCTCTTATCACACTGGACATCAATCATTCACCCCTTTTAAAGTTGAGGAACGTAGAATTTCCAAATTCTGAAAATGGGTCGGTAGTCGATTGTTTAATACGGAGTGTGACAGATTTTCATATTTGGGAGGTACGAAAGGAAAGATTTTTACAAAAATGGACAAATTACCCCATATAACTACTCTCGTCCTCTTTTCAAAAGCAGTCACGTGCACGGCGAGGACGGAGAACAAAGATCACGTTCCTCAACTTCAAAACGGAAGAAACAGTCATGTCCTATGTATTAATCTGACTCAAAATGTGTATTATTTACTTTTGTTCATTTCTTTGAGCTGACAGTTACCGATTTTCATTATTAAAAAAAATATATTAAAAACTCGTCCTAACGCACATTACTTCTGGTTGCCTTTCAGAAGTTCACTATACCACTACCCCAGTTGGCACGTGAGATTTAATATATCATCTTGTTTCATGGCTGTGTGCAACACCAAGTACACGCCAAGTTAAAAGTCTGGTACGAATTAAAGACTACCTGTATATGAACCAATATACAGGATGAGGCAGAAAGATGTTAACATTAAATGGTGTTCTTTTTGTTTTTGTTTTGTAGATTAAACCATGGCGTGCCGATATTCCTTTAAGGAACGAAGGAAAATAGCTGCTTGTATGGAGGTTTTTTAGTCCCCAAGCATCGTACTACAAGAAAAACTCACGGCCTGGACCGGCGTGCGTGACAACTGGTAGGATCTACGAGAAGTTTGTAAGCATGGGTTCCGTTCAAGACGATTGCAAGGGAAACAGTGATAGAAAGAGATCTGTCCGGAGTGACTGGGCCCTTCGTTTTTGAAGAGATCGTCAAGGGAGAGAATTACCTTGTCATGCTCAGCACGTTCATGGAGAAAAACGCACTATTTGCTATTCTCCAGTGAGGGTACTTTCAGCAAGACGGCGCCCCTGCCTATTACATTCAGATAGTTAGGGATTACCTGAACGACACGTTCGGTTGGACTGATAGAAGTGCTCCTCTTCCATAGCCAGCACGTTCCCCCGATCCGTCGCCATGTGATTTTTGGTTGTGGAGAATTGTCAAGGATCGTGTGTACGCCAGCAAACCTAGCAACTTGGACGATCTAAAGCATCACATCACCCAGGTCATCGCTGCTATCCCTGCCCAAATGGCCCAGAGGGCTACACAATCAACGATGGACAGACTCCATAAGTGCATTGAGCAGAATAGGCAATAAACTGAAACCCTGTAACCAAATCCTTGCCTTGTAATTTCACGTGGGTAAAGCCCCATTTAATGTTAACATATTTTGCCTCACCCTGTATAAGAAAATACATACAAATATGATACAGAAAAATTGGACATTGGAAGACGAAAAGTAACAGTGAAGGAAGGTTTCAATGGAAGATGGTATTCGTAGGAGATAAGACGACTGATAACGATATATGAGTTGCTAATGAAATTGGTCTTGCAGACTCTATTAATTGCAAATTAACATGATCAAAAGAAAATCAAACCTCGACAATTAGATTAGTAGGTTCATTTTTAGTTAAGCGTCCCGTTCAGAAGCAAAACTATATGAGACGAGAATCAACACCTTACCATGAGATTTGAACATGACCTCCCACCGAGAATCGAATATGGTTCTCCCGCGTCGAAGGCGCATACGCTAACCATACAGCCACTCGATGACTAGAGGTAAGAGAACTGTGTCACCTATTGTAACACGAAGAGAAATATACCAAAACTTGTTAGCTATGGCCACCAGTGGTTGCGCTGAAAAGTGGGCAACTTACAGAAAAAGCAAGAACTATTATATATTATAATTTATGTATCAATACCTAATTATTACCGACATATTAGGTACGTACGTATGGATGGATGGATGGATGTGGGGGAGGGACACGATGGCTCAGTGGTAGAGCGCTTACCTCCAGTGTGTAGGGTTCCTAGTTCGACCCTCGGATAAATATGTTTGTTGTGGACAACATCGTATCTGTGAGTTTTCTCGGGCTACTCCTGTCCTCCCACATTCTCATTCCACCAAATTCTTCTATCATTATTATTCACTTGCTTTAACCATCGTCTCCCTTAGCCTAAAAGCACAATCATGGGACGTTAAACTGAAAGATGTATATGTATGTGTCAAAATTTTTCCTGCAATACAAATAGGCCTATAAAACTTCTCATGTAATTAGTATCTATCTTAGTCTGCAATGGGCACAATATTATTTAAATACTGTAATTTCCATATGCTAATTACTTCTCTTATTCTAATTACTGCGAATTCTTCTCTTCCTTCCACCTATGAGACAGACCCTGATACGATCGTCAATTTGAACGAATACTCAGAAAACAGCCATGCTGTCTGCTCTTTCTAAGGAGCGAAACATCAAAAATAGCCCTTAATTGTGGGTTTACCAAGTAACTGCGTTCACCTTGGGAACAGAATTTTATTAGCAAGAAGTCAGATAAAACGATTTAGGATACATTCTTATTCCTTTTCTCTCTCTCTCTCTCTCTCTCTCTCTCGTTTTTATACTTTTCAATGGGAATCAGTTGTCTTTTCTAGCAAGACACCCAGAAGAAAAAGACTTTGAACAAGTGAGGAAAATAGGGAATGTAAAACTCAAATTCATCTGTGCTGGACTACAAAATGTCTTGAAATGTAGAATCTGAACAGGAAAACCTAGAGGTACCGATCTGATCTTACATACAGTATACGCCGACAATAGACAATAGGTACCATTGCAGTCCTTACTTCTTGAGAAAGTACTTTCAACATACAAGGTTTCCTCCTTTTCTATTTTGGGTTTACTGACCTTCTGAAACATAGTAACAATAAATAGTAACAATTTAAGGAACTAAACTGGCGTATGGTTACAAATATTCACTTGGACTAATTTTGTCATACGTCTGTCATTTAGTAATTGCTGAAATTTTCAATACGTATCTATCTTTCTAAGAGGTTTTTCATAAAACATCAGAAGCAAACACATCACATCACACGGCATCAATCGCTGTAATATATTACTATCAAACAGAATTTCGAGGTATTTGGGCTTTTTTATTGCTAGAAGAAAACGCTTCTAGCAAAACAAAGTACAAATACCCTGGTTTTATAGTAGCACACGTTGCACTTCTTTTTTGAAACTTTCACAGAACCACTACAAAATCTTTATATTACCGGTACTCAAAACTTTCGTAAATGATGCATAGGCCTATGTACTGCAGTTATCACCATGAAACTATAAATAATACTAATCTCTTCCTAAAAGGTATTTTTAAGGAAAGTAGATCACGTAAACCATCAAAAAAGATTAGGTAGGTGTTCATCAATCATCATATAGAGGTAAACTTAATGTTGATAGCACATGAACAACTCTCCCTCAATGCGACAAAGTTCTATGATACACAGGTAGTCAACCTACACGGAAGATACATTTAGAAAAAACAATATATTTTGTGAATTCCAGAAAAAAGTAAGAGAAAGAAACCTGTGGAATTTTTCCTGTATAATATAACGCATTGTATGGGGCAGGGGCAGAATGTGATGATAAACCAGTACAAACTTTCGAAACTTAATATTATGAAAAAGGAACCATTATAATGAGGTAGGTAAATAGGAAGTGTTGAGGAAAGTGGGAAGAACAACAAACATGAAAGAAAAAAAAAGCACCAAGTACACATACGTCGCACTACCATCAGCACTGCTAAAGAAATTTCATCTACGTATGAAGGTATCGCACAAAGTGGATATATATTCTTCCTACGCGCCGCAACACATACAGTTATGTCTTATCACAGTTAGGATTGATGTGGGTGAAGGTATGCACATGCATCACACCAGTTTGATGAGTTAGAATGGTAATTTTAAAGAGCTTTAATGAAGTGCGTTCGAAATTATCTACTATTGATACCACAATACTGAAGATAGAGTATTAATTTCAGAACCAAATTCACTAATGCCAATAAATGATGTAATTGGTAAAGGTGTAGTAAAATCTAGAGATGTTAAACAGGTGGAAGATTGAAAAAAAAAAAAAAAAAAAACTGTGCTTCAACAAATGTCTTGTTTACGACATCTTACCTTTTTAATTGTTCGTGTCCAATGCTTATGCAAAAGGAGTCTTAAAAATTCTAGTCAGTGAAACAGTGCATTCTAATGAACGAATATAAAACTCTACGGTTGAATTAATCACGTACGTAGTTTGTATACATATTCCTAGGTATATATATTGAATAATAAAAGGCAGGTACTCACCATGTAGTGCAGGCCAGAGCTCCTATTGTCGGCACTGTCTTTTCCTTTCTCGTCAACCACACTAGCATATTTATGCGAAGAAGCACGCGAATAGTTTTCGTTTTCCTTCAAAAAATCGTACGGCTCAGCATATATATGCTCTTCACTATACGACTTCACTAATGATCCATATTTATTATTCACTTCATTCTTTTTCTCAGGCTGATCCACAAAAAATTCGCACTGTTTTTCATTAAGTTTCTCGTATGTATGACCCTGAGCACAACTAAGCTGCAAACATCCAAACAATGACCCTGTTGACACTTCCGGCTTAGTAAGTTCACTAATTAATTTAACAGACAATGGCGTTTTAGTCGGTGGAGACATTTTGGCACTAGGTTTACGCGACAACACTGAATTATTTTCTAATTTTGCGTATTGACACCTGACCGAGGCTTGGTTCAATAAAACCGATTCTAAATTTGTTTTCAGCTTTTTCAAATCGATTTGCGATTCAGTTCTCGATCTAACTGGTCGTGGAGGAAAATGAGTGTTCTGTGACGTTGGAGATACACAATCTCTGTTAACAATATTAACCTCCACTCGACCGTTTGGACTGGCAGTATCCGAGTTCGAATTAGCAGATTCTAATAATGGCGTATGAGCAAATGTTCTCGGTGGCTTTTTCGGTGGAGGACCTGGAGGCAGAGGAGCTTTCAAAACGGCCCGTAACGTGCTGTCGGACACGTCGGATTTCACTGCGCACTCCAGTCTATTTAGCACAATTTGCTTTTTGTTGGAAGGTGAATCTTCCAGTTGATTACCATTGTGTATGTGAGTATCCTCATTTCTAACTAGAACTGTGCTATAATTTTTATCTCGCCTTCTCTGTGGTCTGGAAGGAATTTGTCTATCATCTCCAAGAATTCCTAACAGAGATTTCTCCTTGAGCTTTTCGCATTGCTGATTTGGTGTTACATTATTTCTACAGTCATTTTCTGGACATGATTTTTTCCTCTGATTACCTTTGGGAGGCTTTCCGTCATTATCTTCAAATAATTTTGCTCTTTCTACTACAGACTTCGTCCTTTCCCTTCCCTGCGCTAATATATTCTTGCCACAAACTATCTTATCACACCGAAAAGCAGGACTTCTCTTAATACCTGCCTTCGACACACTTCCATTTTTTTCACCTTTAGCAACATTCTGTCTTACTTTTGGTGCCTCTTTAGCTTTAAGATCACGTGTAGCAGAAGATATTATTCGATCACTTTGCAATTTCTTCTCAACACACTTTGTAACTCTTCTTGCATCTGCTTTCACGGTTAGTGGTTGAGCAATTGATGTATCCTTACCATTTTCAGTAGTTAAAACTTCAAATTGCTTCTTAATATTCTGAACCCTATTTTCTTTAGCATTAGGGGCTTGAGACATCATCAAAAACATAGTAGTAAACTACGTAAACTGCATATTGTCACATATTACAGTCACGAATCTCTGATGATGCATAACAAAAACTGATGAAATTACAACCACAGCAGTATTAATCCAAGACACGAGACACTTTATAGACAGAATACGTCTAAGCACTATTTTCGAGTCATCAAATGTGAATTTCAATATCGCTTTTCTGGAAAAGAAGAAAATGAAGCTTTCATATATAATCAATTTTAAAAGACATTTTACAAAATAAGTACTTATACTGAAACTTCAAGTCTCAATTTGTCCAACAAACTGCACTTTACATACACATAAAAACATAAAATACACAATAAATAATAATCATTATTCTTACGTCATTTTTAAATAAAAATTTTAAACTAATTCTTAAAAATAATAGAAACTACAAATCTTGTAGTGATAATGAAGACGTGCGAATTTATAATTCGAAATGCATAACATGCACTGGATGTTAAACAAAATTTGTGCAATATAATCCTTTCATCGAGATTTGACTTCGGTGCAGTCCTATTTTAGGGGATCATGGTGTAAAATTTACAGAAGAAATATATATGTTATTTCTAAATGAACGTATAAGAAATCAAAACACATATTGGAGATCTTACATGTGAAATAAAGTTTTAAAAATGTAATCCAAGCTGTATGCTTCAAACCACGTAACAGCCCTTAAGGAAACCATGATGCACTCAATTTGTGAGTGAATACAGTGCGTTAAGTTATGATCCGTATAGATGAAGCTGTCCTACACGCAACATCGTGATCACAAGTGTGTATTCAGTATTAGAGTTTACGTGCGTACACACCATCGCTGACCTGCCTGCTCTCTATGAAGATACACCTCTGTGTGACCTCACTTGCACTGCTCTGCCCTAACTCGGTTAAATACACTTCTTGATTATAGGAGCCAGATAGCACAAGTTGGTTTGTTTTTTGCACTGTCATTTTTATGGTGCATGTTAGATACTGTATTTATACCCATAATGGTTCAGCCCTCCTAAAGTGAATCTGTATCCAAGAATGCAAATTTCTCTAAAAGAAATAATTCATAAGGTATTAAGAGTCCATTTCATGATGTACGAACCACACAAGTTATGAATTCATGTATGGTAGGTAAACTAAACTAGCACTGTCCGTTGACTTCTTTCAGACACAAAACGAATATCAGAAAAAGTATCTTGTCAAAATGCGCACGATTGACAGATCCCCAAATTATGCTCCTGGACAAATCAGTAATGCAATAAGAGGAAGATTTTCCTTGTAGACAATTATAGAACTGTTCACCTGCACAAATAAGGAAATTCTTACTTTTTAATTTTCAACAAGCACATTCGACAATAAAAATATACAGCCTCGAACGAATTCTTCGGACAAGAGGCTAGAAGCGGGTAAAACGATTTCAGAATACCTGTTCCAAAGTACGTTCGATAACTGAAAATGTAAATGATGTACTTATTTTGTAAGAACTACCAAAGGAATAGGACAGAACTCAAAATCCAAAAAGCAGTTCACGATTTCTAAGTGACTGGCTATCGTAAGACGAGAGAATACTGAAGTGCCCGAATAACTGAATTCACTCTCATCGGAAACATAACATTTGTATCAATTATTTTTTTTCTACTCCAATTACTACAAATATTAAAATACTACATTACCTTTGGAGTATAATCACTTCTATTAAGACATTACAATAGAACAGTCTTTCATATGGTACGAACATGGTACGTACAGACCGCTGAACATGTCAGAACGCACAACTCATGCCTGTATTGGCAACACTCTGATTGCAGCACACTCTAAAAATTATTCTCATCACTGAAGTGAGAATAGTCATACAGTTAACTTTAAGAACACAAAATGGAATAGAATAGAATATTTTTTATTGTCGTTAAACAACATTTGTTGGAATAGACAACGTCAAGAGAGTATACAAAATATATTCATTGAATATATAGGTACATAACTAGTCATTTTTTATTTTATTTTTTTTTATTTTTTTTAATTCTTTCTCAAATTCTAAAACGCTATACACACCTGTTTCAATGAACCAAGATTTACAGTGTTTCTCAAAGTTTCTATTACACATACCACGAATTTCTGTTGGTAGAAGATTATACATCTTCATCGCAGTGTATTTATAACTCTCTTGTGTTTTACTTAACCTGGAATATGGTGTATCGAGGTCTTCTTTGTATCTTGTATTATAGCAGTGAATTTTATTTCAGGTACTGATATTTTCCAAGTTTTCTTTAATATACATGAGACAGCTATAGATATACATTGAAGGCACTGTCATGATTTGCAGCTCTTTAAAGAAAGGTCTGCAAGAGTCATTATCACGTAGTCCCTTTAACACTCTTATTGCCTTTTTTGCCATTTAAAGACGGTTTGAGCACCAGTTGAATTACCCCATAATAATAGGCCGTAGAGCAACAGAATGAAAGAAAGCATAATAAGCTTACTAGTATTTTTTCACCACCAACAGTTTTTAGTTTACATAATAAATATGTAACTCTAGATAGTCTTCTACATAGATTTTCAGTATGTATGTTCCACTTTAACTTTGGATCCAAGTGGATTCCTTACAATTTTACAGAATGGCACTCATTCAAATCATTTATGTTGTTAAGATGAAAAAACAAGACATCCGTCTTTGATTCATTTAATAGCAGCCTATAACAATTTAGCCATACTGAACAAGTTTCTAACATTTGAGTGTTATTGATTTGATTTTTTTTTTTTTAATTTTTATCCGTGGTTAAGACAGTTGTATCATCAGCATACAAAACACTGTTAAAAGGAAGAAAACTTGGAAAATCACTAACGTAAATTAGAAAAAGAAATGGCCCCAGGACACTTCCCTGTGGTACACCAGCTGTTACGTTCAAAAATTCTGAAGTTGAATTACCAACGCGAACAGCTTGTCTTCTGTTACTAAGATAAGATTTAATCAGAGACAGCTCTTTTTCTTTAACTCCATAATAATGCAATTTTGAAAGGAGTATATCATGTGACACTGTATCGAAAGATTTAGTTAAATCTAATAGTGTTACACAAACATTCATACTATTTTCAAAACAGTCTAATACATGTGATACTATATTTACAACAGCTTTAACTGTGGAACGACCTTTTCTAAATCCAAATTGCGAGGAATGAAAAAGCTCATTCTCTTCAAAGAAGGTTGATAGTTGATCTTTGATGCATTGTTCAAAAACTTTCGAAACTATCGGCACTAAAGAGATTGGACGATAGTTTTTAACCTCATTTTTATCATCCTTCTTATGTACTGGTACAGTTATAGTATATTTTAGGCAATCTGGAAAAATTCCCTCAAAGAGCATCCAATTCAGTAGGTAAACCAAGGGTTCTATTATTAGGTCAATAATATTTTTCAATAAGTTATTAGAAAGTCCATACCAGTCTTTGCTACTGGACTCTTTCAATTTATTGACAAGTGAATAAACAGTTCTGGCATTTTTGTGCGTTCCTTCATGTTTCTGTGCGTTTTCTGGTCTAACTTTTTAAGTAATCTTTACAATATAAACACTTTTAATCTAATATCTTCTCTGTAAATTCGCACTATCTCGCTAAGTACTGAGTTAGAGAAAAGGAAAAGACTTATTTGAACTCCTATTACGGAAGCTAACTATTAATTGTTGCAAAAATACAGTTTAACTAAAAAAGTTCGAAAATACATGCTTCTTATCACTTACCGCGCCAAAATAAGCAGCAAAGTAAGAAAGCAATTAAAGGATCTACCGGATAAATCTATCAACTGCATCTTGTTGTTAGGATGTTGTTTCTTTAATCTAAATGTATTGCAATTCCTCAAGCCCAACAATCAGTAAAAGATACGCGAATAAACTGATTGATCCTTACATACTTGAACTTCTCTCTTCAACTGCCACACGGTTGCTCCATTTTCTACCCCTAAAACTTACAGAAGACAAGCATGATAGCTCAATTGTCTTCACTGTATGAATTATACGTTCGATTCCAGGTCAATGAACTTTTGGTGAATAATATGCTACCTAAGGATTTTCTAGTGGTTTACCTGTTTCGTGACAGTTTTCCAGTTCACTATTTTTTTTTAACATATTTTAATTTAATGAAAATACATTATTGCAAGTAACATTGTGAGTATACATACAATGCACGAATTACAAATTCCCCTCCCCTTTTGTTAACATTTTAATCTAACAAACTACAGTATACACGTTGATGTGCGTAACACTAGCTTAAATATCAGAAGGAGCACAGTGGTAGTACACTCACCATTGCATAATGGGTTCCTGGTTCGATCCCAGGTCACGTTAGTTTGTAATGGATAACATCGTAACCGTGAGTTCTCCAGTTTTTCCCACACTTTCCCGAATTCCTTATGTCACCATTCGTATTCATTAATAACCTGTCTTTTACCCTATACAGCCCAAGACACTGAAAAATTTCATTCTTCTCAAGCAAGTTTATTTTTTTTTTAACACACCAATTCCGAATAAAACAAAATATTAGTTCGTTTAGCGACTTCCGCCCTGTATGGTTTCCTTGTTACACAACGAGAAGGAGCTGTTCTCGCTGGTCTAGTGGATAGCGCGAGTGCCTTTGGTGTAGACGGTGTCGGGTTCAATACCCGGTGGGAGAAAACGAAACATTTATTTCAAAACCATTCACTTTCATTAGTCATCCACCCCTTTAGCCTAAAGGGCATAACATGAGACACCTATAGAAAATCAATTTTTACAACGAGAAGAGAACTGTATAGGTATTTCATCCAGAAAATAGATTTCTGATAAGATTCTACAACTTAGATTTAGCCTTGTTATATTAGTTATAAAATATTTCTGCAACTATATTCAAAGAGTGAAAAAGTTTGACTTTCCCGAGAATCAATCCCAGGTTTCTGCCTTAACATACTCTTAAGAACTTGATATTACACTATTTATCTGTCTTCAGACCAGTTGCACAATCTCACTTTTGACATAGGCAGGGTTTGCACCTTTGGAGGTTATGGAGGAAGACAAAGTTGGTTATTCCATCCATTTTTCTCAATACTTGCTCACTTGTATATTGAGATTATGGCTACAAACATTTCTCCTCCCAAAAATCTTGAAATCCCTTGAAAGTCAGCATTCTACCCAGGGTTGGCAAAAACCATGGTTTTTATTTTAAAAAAAAAACCAAAAAAAACGGTTTCTTTGGTTTAAACCAGGTTTTTTTGGTTTAAACCAGGTTTTTATGGTTTAAATGATTTGCTCTATATATTCATATCATATATGGACAGAAATAAGTTTGTTTCGCCTTGATGTTATTATGCAACAACCGGGTTATGCTGGAAGGGGTCACATAAGCTTAAAGCGGAATAAAAACCGCTTCTCGAGTTACATCCGAGAGAAATTTTCCTTCATTTGAACTCAGAACCAGGACTAATTGGCCACAAATGCGATACGTCTGCCGACTCATTCACGAAGGAATCCTGATAAAAAAAAAAAAAAAAAAAAAAAAAAACGTTGTACTGATCTTTACATGCTTGTTAATATAACTGTCAAGAGTCATTTCAGAAGGACAAAAATATAAACAGTTGCACAAGTGAAACCATTACACAGAATTGCATATGAACAATTTCAAAGTACCACGGAGTACAGAAGAACTAATTTAGTTCAAGTTAGTTAACAACGACTTTTATTGGTCCAAATTAAAGAAATACACCGAGTTAATCTGCATATCAATAAGAAAAGTGAATAAAGATATGAATTATTTGAGTCCACTTTGGCTCAAACTCATTTATACATAAATAGATACCAAAGATACTTATTTCACTAAATGCCTCTCGTGGAGTCTGTATGACCCCCCCCACACACACACACACACACAAAGTACGGCATTTTCGATGTATTTTATCAACATTGAAACGAAACAATATTTAGAATTTTTCTCCGATTGCAATTACATAACAATAATAACAACTACAAAAAATTCACAAAATAAACATTTATAAACTTGTATAAAAAAAAAAAAAAAAAGCTGCTTTTATGGTATAATCTTTTTGAGTAATGAATGGGGAATTTAGGTCTGAATATAATACGAATAATATACGGGAGTGAAACGCGATAACCCACAAATGTGTGTTCATCAAGATTTTACAAACACACTTTTACGAACATTTTTTGTTTTTTGGTTTAAACCAGTTGGTTTTTTTGAAAAAACCAGCTGGTTTAAACCTTGGTTTAAACCAGCCAACCCTGATTCTACCAGTGTCATAATGCTTTCCTACTCCTTAACACACATACATTGACGAAGATACCTAACATTATTCTACGCAAAATAATAGTACCTTTAGATTTTCCCCACAATTTACTGCATACCTCGGCTATAGATCGGTATATATTTTAGGGTTATAAATACCTCAAATTCTTCTAAAAACTTTAACACTAGCCCATAACGACATACCGGTAACAGTTTTGGTAAGTACGCTTCATTTTATTTCTATCGTGACTCATCTGGGAGTGTTTAAGCGGAAGAGGCACAAGGGCGCCCAAGGCGGAGATTTTTTTAAGTCTATCACTCACAATATCTTGGTAAGACTGGAGTTGTTCCGAATACATCGGTCAAATTACAAACTCCTATTACATTATATCAGGGTTCGAAAAGTACCTAGCACAAGTTCACCAAGGCGACTCAAAACACTAAGTTTGGATTAAGTTCCAAAGTCAGTTAAGAACGTAGGAATTGAAAAATTATGAATTTTAATAGCTTTTATGAAGATTCTGCTCGAAAAGCATCGGACGCCCAACTTCGGAATAAATGCCCTAAGTTTGGCGCTCTTTCTTTGATGTTACTATTACCAATTTCTACCTCCCGGTTGCCTGATATTTATGTTTGAATAAATTATACATTTGTTATGAAGTTCCAAGTTTGCAATTTACCTGAGCATTAACATGAATGATGCATCAGGGAATTCATCATCAACTCTCAAAGTGGAAAATTGGCAAGTTCAGTCCTCCAACCACAAAGCATGTACATTGACATATAGCACATGTTGTGATGGAAAACTTCACATATATTACCTTCAATTGCTGTGATCTTTGAGAACCCGTAACTATACTTTAAAACCAAAACAAGTAGATCTATGAATTAACCTGTATTACCGTGGCGCCTGGTTTTTACGACTGCCCCTAGGTCAGACGTTGAATAAGTTCTGATAAGCCCCGCCAGGCCAAACTTATGTACATACTAAGTAGGTGAAAGAATCCAACTATAATCTAGTGTATTTATAAATTATTATTGTCATGCTGGAAAACTGACAGCGGTTAACGAAATAAATGCCAAATTTTATACTTTTATACACATGTTTTACTGTAAAGCGCTAGCTTAAATTGACTTTTCGTAAACTGTTCAGATCTTATCCATAAAATTATTATTTTGTGGCCTAGATATTCCTAATCTGCATCATATATATTCGTACTAGCTGTCATCGAAACTGTTCCAAAGCGAACCTGTTTTCAAAAAATATACCTATACTGTACTCTTGCCTAAAAGATCTGTGATAAACGATCTTAACCAAACACTTCACAATTCACTTGCATTAATAATTTGCCTTGTATAGCCATACAGCCTATTCCTTGACATTAAACTGAAGACTTCAGACTTATTTGATGCGCGAATTAGACCAATGCTCACCGTACATACATCCAGTTGTGAAAGAATTATGAGTGCAAGTACTATTCCTCATTCTGCTTGAAACTTAAGTCATGTATTATATATTATCGATATACATTTCCAAAGCACGCAACTGTTTGACTTGCTACCCTGCATTACTAATTTGTCTCATATAAAAGGCATCTCTAATATGAAACGTCTTTTTCCTATTACTAACAAATCTTTAAAAATCAAATTCTTAGAATTATGACTGGTAACTCATCTTCCGTTTATTTATATACCTAATTATTGTAACTTATATACAAGAGACAAAAACTCTGACATACCTTCGAAAATACGTATTATTACAGTCATAATAAATCTAATGTACACAATCTCCTTCACTCCACAGGACAAAACCTTCATTCGTTCACTGTCTTACATGCCCATCCTCTACACTTTAAAGTTGATCACAGAAAGCCCGTTAACTTCAGCGCATATCCGCAATACTAAATATCCACATTCAGTGGCCTAAAAGTGACACGCTTGGCAGCGTTGCCAATAGCTACTGAAAAAATACCTTCGTTGTATAAAGTGATCTGCTTCCAAAAAGATTTTAACATTTTCTTTTCTTTCAATCACCTTAAAATGTGATCCAGCTAGGATTGCTGTACGTCCTAAAATTTTGAGGATCGTATCCAGTGGCGGCGGTTGGACGTTAAAAGTGGGGGGGAAAGACATGATCCGCCCAACCGGTGTGCCGCGAATGGGCCGCTGGTGTGCCGCGAGAAAATCGAAATAAAATTATTAATTCTGTTACAATCAAATTGCAAGACATTGAGTCTCACATTATATTTATGAGGAAAAATGTATATATGTGTTTCACATTACTATGAACCTCTACTATGAATCTATAATTTTAAGTTTCATACTCTGTTAATATTCTGTACATGTTAGAAAAGTATTTGTTATCATTGTTATCACCATTATTGCTTCTTTATTGTTGCAGATTATTTCGTAGCTTGAAATTTTAAAATATCATCAATCCTTTCGACAAAGCAAACATGGATACAAATGACCTACATTTGTATTTTAAAAGTACAAGAGATTTGTTTCTTTGTTCTTTAATGATCTTCCTTTTAATGAAAGTTTGGATACAGTTTCCGAAAAAGATAGCGTATTTTTAAAAACCTGAGTGCTATACTTCATTGTAATTGTTTTCTATTTTTAAATTACAATGAAAAATAAGCATACCACGAGTAATGTTTACCACGAAGGAAAACAAGTGATCGAGCTTTCTTCTCTGTGAAAAGGATAGCAGCAATCGCAGAAAAAATTCCAGAAAATAATAATAATATCTATATGAGTGTGCCGCGAGAATTCAAGTTACACCTGTAGTGTGCCGCAAGTTGAAAAATGTTGGGAAACGCTGTTGTATATCAATGTTAGATTTCCTGGTTGTCTCGAACGCTGATGAAGGGTTGTATAACTAATAGGATACTATCTTTTGTCACTTAAAATACCGTATATCGTATTTCTATTTTATTAAGTAAATTCATAAGTAATACCATGCTTCATATTTTACTAAATAAATTGACAAGAGCAACGCAAGTAGATACTAGCCCTTTATAACGAAAGTGTAAGAAGAAATTTGAGTTCTTGCTCATGAACATCTTAAAATTCTATCTGGAAAATTGTGTGATCAGTTTATTTAATAAATTTGCAAAACAAATAAATGGAAGGGATAATATTAATCATAGTAGTGAATAATGACGCTTGTTTTGCAGAAGTTATATTGGAACTGGGAATTAATTACCACTTTTAATTCCACGCATGTCATTAAAGGAATGTTTTTACTTGGAAAATGAAATACAGTAAGTACTGTAAGCGTATGCTATGACATTTAAAGAAATATGCAATTGCAATATTAATTGTTTCGAATTGCAATTAAAACGCAATTTCTGTAGCTTTCTTAACTCCACGGGAAGACAAATATCCAATACGTACTCACGCAACTGCAAATATCATATTGCACAATTTTTTCTATGAAACAGTAATACATACAAAACCTTTACCAGGGTGTCCACATACTGGAAAATAAGTGAAAGTCAGGGAGAGGTCAGGGAAGTAAAAAATGTATCAGTTGAAGTCAGGGAAATGGCAGATTGGTTAGGGAAAGTCAGGGAAAAATCGATGTAGATCCATTGTTCAATTACTGAATTTATGAAATAGGGTTGATTTCTTTATTGTTACTGGATGCAAAATGAAGTGTTCTCAATGATGATATTGAGGGAGGCAATGTTCTCTGATATAGTTGTTGAAACTAATTTTCTGCGAAAAACACATATCTAACTGCATCCTGGCATATTTGCTCAAAAGGGTAGACGCTGTTCTAGAAGAATTGCATGGTGCCAAGAGGATATCTGGACAAGTGGCTGAGAACGCGAAGAAATAGTATCTCCATCTCACAGTGAAAGCTCAGACTGAAGAATTTAAGGAACACTCGAATGAATTCATAGCCAATAATAGAGATGGTATTGGACTTGAAGAGTTTTTTACATAGTCTTAGGAAATGGGAAGAACTTCGTTGACTTATGGTCAGTTATTAAATTGTGTTTTATCTTCTTTCACGGAAACGCATTTTTTGAAAGTGGTTTCACAATAAATAAAATTCTCATTGTTGACAACTTACAAGAAGAATTTCTGGTGGCTCAACGGATCACATATGATTCTGTGATGAGAATAGGTGGATCATCAGGATTAATAATTACAAGAGGTATGATAAATTCAGTGAGAAGTTCAATGAGACAATATCAGGTGTATTTGGAAAAGAAAAGAGAAATAAGTGCTGGAGATGAGAAGAGGAGAGCGAAACGGAAGATTCAGCAAAAGGAGCTGGAGGAAGAAGAAAAGAAGATTAAACTGCGGAGGCAACAAGAAGGATATCCAAAACAAATTTCTAAATGGATTGCATTTAACAACTGCACCAGCAAAAGTATGTTACACAATGTGTTTTTTTTTTAATAATCAGTAAAATCATGTATGAACTGTTTATTACTATAGGCAATATTATAATGCTGTGTAATTGGTATTATGATGTGTAAGCATATAATGTGTAATTTTTTCATATCTTAAATACTCTATATACTGCACCCTTTTCTTTTGTAACTTTATATTATGTGTAATATGTAGGCCTAATCAATATCGGCCTAATGCATATGTTTATAAATTTACATTCCTTTGGAAAGAAAATTAAAAAAAGAAAGAAACAGAAGCGGAAGAGAACAAGGCCAACTATGGGGAGTGTGGAGGCTAGAGTTTCATTCTTTTTTCTATATTTTTAAGTTATTCAGGGATCAGGGAAATCTGGAACTTTCGTCATGCAAAGTCAGGGAAAAGTCAGAGATCTTTTCTCCAAATTGTGTGGACATCCTGTTTACATTTCCAAATGGTATTATATAAATTAGGGCGTCACTTCAAAAAAGTGTGGGGAAAATGTCCCCTCTTGCCCCCCCTAATCGCCGCCCATGATCGTATCAAAGCAATATCAGCATGCCAACGTCCCGAAAATAAATTTCAGGACGTATAAATTGGCCATTCTTTATATCTATCTATCTATCTATATCTATATCTATCTATCTATCTATGATTCCGATAGTCCGTACCAGGCCTTTAAATCGAAAACGGTCCGAGATATGGACAAACTGAAAAACACGTATCCCATTAGTTGCAAAGGACAACAGAGCGAAGTAAAAAGTTTCGTTCCAGGGTCCCAGACGGGGTCCAACTCAAAATTGTCAAATGGAAAGAGGGGCCAAGTGGTATATCGCTTGAAAGCTCTTGTAAAAAGAAAGAAGCTACAACAAGTTCCGGTTCGCTACGATTATCCTATGCAACGTGGCGGCGGGTCAAAATGTCATCAAAAGTTGCATTGAAATGAATGGGGAAAAACACATATTCCAGTGGAATTGGCGGTATAATTGCTGGACAGTGCCCGGTAGCCCTGGAGAGTTGTGGTGTTCATCATAAAAACACATCAGCGAGTGGTGCACACAGCCGAAATATTGAGTCAATGACACTAGTCGGTCGGGAGAAAACAACTGTTTTCACTTTGCTTACACAGTATTCTTCGAGATGTGGAACGAGGCAAGCATGCTCTACCAATGTTTCCTGCATCTGTTTTGTAAGAGGTCTGGGGCTCTTCCCAGATCTTGACCTTGGTGTCCGCACAGGATGTGTGTTTGAAAGCCCTTTGTCGGTAGTTGTGATGCTGCTTCTTAGGGTGGCCTCTCCCCTCCCAGACCTCCGACACTATGGGATCAAGGAAATTGAACACTGTATCCTCCCGACTGGCTAGTGCAACGGACGAAATATTTCGGCTGTGTGCACTACGCGATGATTTATTTCCATGATGCACACCATAACTCTCCAAGGGACAGCAATTATACGAAACATTCCCCTGGGACATGTTGTTTTGCACCATTTGCCCGCATTCAGCTCAGAACCCAAAACGGCGGTATAAATAGATCTGTATACGCTGCTGAAGTCGTCTGCTGTGAATTTTCTTGGGCGCAGCCATATTGGTTACAAACAATCTGTTTTAAGGTGGTTGCTAAGGCAGTTTCAATGGCGTTGTATGTGACTGCTGTGAGTATGAAAAAAGGCTACATTTTCACGAATAGCAGTGACTATATTTACTTTATACTTATAGGAAGACTATATTTATCATAATAAGAAACAAAATTACTCTATAGTTTAATTTCTTCAATCGCCAATAACTTGCTGGACAACAAGTGAGTGAGAATCCCAAGCATGTACATGAGCGCCCCTTAATAATAACTTTCGATTGAGTTTAATTAAAATTATTGAAAACTTTTATGCTATATACTTCTGTCATATTATTTGTTTAGGTTCCGTGAAAATGTTTAATATAGAAGAAACTTTGATTTTTATAAAAATTAATGATCAGATATTCGGAACAAATGAGTACAGCGCTAGAATAATCTATGCATTTTGAAGCATACAATTACGAATACCTCAGTATACCTCAAGTATCTCAGAAACTTAGCATCTTCGTGGAAATAATTCCCTAACTCATTCTTCATTCTTTTGTTAGCGGGTGTCCATTCTTTGCTTGGCACTGGTAAAGTTAAAACGCGTCACCAGAAATGATTAAATAATTTAAAAGGTATAACTCTCGAACTATCCTATATAATTTCCTAAAGTTATCTGAATTATTTTCTTTGCGTCTACCACAAACGACGTACAGATTTGTAACATACCAGCATGTACATTTATTAAAAATCATAAGGAGAACACGTACCGACTTACGCTAGGTGGTCACTTCACGACATTTATAATGATTAATCGCAGCTGAAGCTCGAGCGCATGTAAGGATGCATCTGTAGGGAGCAGGCGGATCAGTGGAGTATGCGTAAAAGAAAGACAGGTACGAAGAGCGCACACTAGCCAGGGCTAGTAATCACTAAAAGTGGATTTGCATTTCAATTTCTTAGTAACCATGGCATATTTTTAACGCAGTTTCTATGTTCTCCCTCTACATAAATAATTTTCTTGCACAGAAGTATTTTCGTAGATTAGACAAATTTTACACATAAATTTTCAAATAATGATCCCGTACTTCTCATGCGTACTTAACGTAGATAGATAGGATGGAGCAATTATATTTTATTTCAAACGGGCTGAGACAAATTAACAAGTCCGGCTTAAACTTTACTATATTGCTTGTACTATACTCTTACCAAAATTCATATGTGGTAATTTACGGTTAGGTTAGCTTGTGATTACTTAAATGCGGTTGTCTTACATATATGTGTAATGCCGATTTACCAATTTTAAAATCATCCATTACCTGCAAATCTCAATTGTATCAAGAGTTTCAAATTTTTACACATATATGTAATCACAAAGGTAAAATTGTTATCGAACTTACGCTGGTGAGGTTCGGAAAGAGCGGAGGCAGGCGAGTATCACACTCCATGCTGGGGCAGGCACTGTTTGAAGATTATAGTATGCCTTTAAACGTGTGATTCAATTATCAGTTTACCAAGAAGTTTTACAGTGTTCTGAGTATTAATATATATTAAACAGCGAATTTAGCCTTAAAATGTCACGAACAAACAAACAAAAAAGGTAGAGCAAGGGAGCTTTGGTAAAAATATGTGTATTTTAATTTCTTTCTAGCAGAATATGCAAGGAGAGAAAGTGTTCTTCAAAAAGATTGAGATATATCGATATATCTGCTCGCCCAATAAGTAATTAATCATTATATCGCTTGCTGTACAGTATGGCTTTGTTTTTGCTTCTCTTTAATATGTTATATAGTACAATATTTCTAATTTCATTCTTGGAAAAACAAAACATTGCATGTACCTCTTAAACTGTTATTGTTATATCCGAAAACAAAACAAATCATTTCCGTAGGCGAGTACCATGTAAACTTCTTCATATAGCCCGCTCAAAGCTGGTTTGTTTGTAACCAACTGGCTGAACAGGAAGCGGAAATGACGTTTACTTCACCAGCGTATTCTGGACTTGCCGTGTGCTATCCAATGACGTATAAATCTTGCCAATCCCCGAGTGTCACGTTGCGACCGTCTCCCCGTTATTGTGTTATTTCCGTTGGAGAATGCATTTTCCCCCCAATTCCCGACCTAGGTTTGAATGATGTCACAGCCTGGTTCGTCTGTATACCTATCTTAAGCTCAGTGTTCCTCACTAACAACAGGTGAATAATGGGATTGACGCAAGGTTCCAGCCCTGTCCTTTTCTTCCCTATGCGTCGTGTAAAAGTGAAATTCATGAGACATGAATGTCGTGAAACGTATAACTTCAAATGAAATACCGAAATGAATAAACATACACATCTTTGATAACGATTACTGCAACTGGATTATGCTGTTTGCTGGTTTATATTTGTTGTATAAAACATACGCCTTTCGAGAGAAACAGTCGCAGACAACCTTGAATTGAAAGGCACGAACGTGAGGTACGCTGGAATACAGTTTGTTCCACAGTAAGTTGAACAGGCTTTGCTGAAGGGTCGTTAGTACGAGTTGTAGTGAAGTACTTGTGCTGTGCAAAAGTAATACACGCTACGAATTGAGTTGTGTGTGTGTGTCAGAAGGCTTCCATTTCATTGTAGAAGGTGGCACGTACTACCCTAATATCGTGTGTTAGTGCAGTGTTGGCTAAAGATAGCACTGTATTGGAACAATGCCATATACGAACGGGGAGGCATTTGACATGTTAATGGTGTTAAGGGAATGTAGGCAAAACTATAGAGCTGCAGCCCGAATTTATAACGCATGGTTCCCACAGCGACAATCAATTTCCCATAATGTACTTCGATGGTTAGCAAATCGTCTGAAACAAACAGGGCGCACACCTCCTCAATATGGGGGTCACAAACATGCTCCAATTGTAGATGACAATGATGTCGTTATTAATGTTTTAGCTGCTGTCGAAGTACGTCCTAATGCATCCTCAATAGATATTGCCCGGGATCGCGGAATTATTCAAACAAGTGTACTGCTTATACTGTGGAAGCATAAACGCCACCCGTATCATATCTCCTTGTGCCAGGTGCTAACAGATGCCGACCGTAATAAGCGCCTCCAGTTTTGTAATTGGGCCCGTCAGAAATTGAGGACAAACCCAACGTTTTTCAGTATGTACATGCTGTGGACAGACGAAGCAATTTTACAAGTGATGATCATGTCAACCTACACAATGCGCATTATTGGTCTTCGGAGAATCCGCACTGGACACTACAGATCGACCGACAAAGACGTTGGAGCATCAATGTGTGGGGTGGTATCATTGGAACACATGTAATTGGGCCCTGGTTTATTGATGGAAATTTAACGTCGGCTCTGTTCCATCAATTCTTGACAGAACATCTACCGCAACTGCTGGAAAACATCCCACTTCATGTGCGGCATAATATGTGGATGCAATTGGATGGTTGTCCAGCACATGCTGCTCGTATATGCAGAGGTGCATTAAATACTTTATTTTCGCACCGTTGATTAGGAAGAGGGTCCAATGCTCCTCTCCCTCCTCGCTCTCCAGACCTTACGTGCATGGACTATTATTTCTAGGGTCGACTCATTTAGCTTGTTTACACGAATAGACCAACTACCAAAGATATGAGGCAACGTATAATGGCCGCATTTCGAAGCATAGGAGAGGCAGAGCTTGAAGCTGTGGGCTATAATTATTATCGCCATCTGGACCGTTGTCTTGCTGTACATGGATAACAATTTCGGTAAAATGTGCTGTGTGAAGTGCACATCTGTTCATATCGGACAGCAACCGTCTCCAAGATATGATATATCCCTTGTACGTTATGCAATGGTAAATTAATTCTTAAAACAACGTTAGACGTTTCAATATAATATGCTTACCTGTCCACCATAACGTCCATTTCCATACTGTGTATGTTACCAGTGTTGACTACAAGACGAGACAAGACAACACTTTTCAGTAGTGTCACGAAAGAGGACTGAACAGTCTCCGTAGTATTGTACCCGGAAAACGTATGTTACCAAGGAAATATAGCTGTTCAAAATGTTCAGGGTCTTCCCTCCAGCACAATCAAACAACTGCTAATTTGGAGGTAGACCTGCCTGGATATCTAGAACTGGTTACCGTGATATATTGTACTTTTGAAATAATGAGACACTTGTTTTTCAGTTTTTACGTCTGTCTGCCCGTTTCAGATTTATAGGGGTGGCCATATTGTTTTCAATGCAATTTTTGATGACATTTTTACCCGTCGCCATGTTGCATAGGTTGATCGTAGAGAATCGGGACTTGTTGTAGCTTCTTTCTTTTTACAAGAGCTTTCAAGCGATATACCACTTGACCCCTCTTTCCATTTGACAATTTTAAGTTGGACCCCGTCTGGGACCCTGGGGCGAAACTTTTTACTTCGATCTGTTGTCCTTTGAATATCACGTGACACTTGTTTTTCAATTTTTCCGTCTGGCTGCCCGTTTCAGATTTATAGGGGTGGCCATATTGTTTTCAATGCAAATTTTGATGACATTTTGACCCGCTGCCATTTTGCATAGGGTGATCGTAGAGAATCGGGACTTGTTGTAGCTTCTTTCTTTTTACAAGAGCTTTCAAGCGATATACCACTTGACCCCTCTTTTCATTTGACAATTTTGAGTTGGACCCTGCGGGGGACCCTGGGACGAAACATTTTACTTCGCTCTGTTGTCCTTTGCAACTAATGGGATACGTGTTTTTCAGTTTGTACATATCTCGGACCGTTTTCGATTTAAAGGCCTGGTACGGACTAACGGAATCCACCGACAAACTTTGGGAGGTGATTCCTTATATGAAATGGAAGAAAAAAGTTCTAGTAAACATGGGTCGAAAAACGTCTCCTTTCGGAGTTGTGAAACGCCGAAAGTTCGAAAAATCATGTTTCAAAACGCCCTGATTTAGAAGCTATAGGACCTATCCCAAGTGGTTTAAGGAATTACACAGGAACTAGTATGCGCTCTATTTAAAGATTCCGTTATCGGTGAAACGAACTGTAAAAAGGTAGTTGAGGTATAGGAATACTCCTTTAAGTACTAACGGTGCGTTGGTTTCGCTGGTACCGGTGAATTCTGAAACATGGATATTTAGACAGAACGCATAATAGTTCCTGTGTAATTCCTTAAACCGCTTCCGAAATACCTTATACAGGGTGCGGCACGTAAAACCGGCCCGTAAAGTGAACACATAAAATGAAATGTAATGTATTTAATATGATTAACTACAACACATAAATGAAATGTAATGTATTGAATATGACTACTCACCTTCACAGCAGATGCTGAAAGTGTCCTCCGCCCACTTCAACACACATGTGAGCACGATTGAGGAGATTCATATATACCCTTGTCAGTTCTTGTGTTGTAATGCTATTTGTGACATCCTTGATCCTGGTCTTGAGTTCTTCAATTGTGTGTGGATTTGTTTCGTATACTCTTCCCTTTAAGAGTCCCCATAAGTAAAAGTCACACATGGACAAGTCTGGTGACCGAGGAGGCCACAAGCCTTTGCTGATTGTTCTCTCTGGTGTAAACATCTCATGCACAAGGGACAATGATGCAGCTGATGTGTGGCATGTTGCACCGTCCTGCTGAAAGTAAAATAACTGACGCTCCTCTTCGGTCAAGTGTGTATAAAACTCCTCCAGGATTCCCATATACACGTCACTGTTCACTGTCGTCTCAAAGAATATGGGCCCAATAACGCGTGTGGCGGAAATGGCACACCAAACACCAATCTTCTCATCATGCAAGGGTACCTGGTGGATTGCGTGTGGATTTTCTGTCGACCAATACCGGTTGTTTTGGGAATTTACGTACCCAGACAGGTGGAACCACGCCTCGTCACTCATGATGAGCATTAGTGGATCCAAGAAACCACTGGCAACATTGCTCAACAGCCATGAACAGAAATGCACCCTCTTCTGCAGGTCAGGCTCCTTCAGTTCTTGCACAACACTTATCCGGTACGGTTTTAACTTCAGTCCCCTTAAAACACGTCTGCAACTTCTCTCACTCGCATGAACCTGTTGACTCAATCTCCTGGTTGACTTTCGAGGACTTCTTGTCATTATCTCCTCCACCTGCATCTTTAATTCAGGTGTGCAGACAGATGGTCGTCTGTTCCTGGGAGCATTTTGAACCGATCCTGTACGCCGCCATTTGTCAATCAATTCCTGAATCAATTGAATTGAAGTTTCGTTCACGTCTTCCTGCAAAATACTACGACTTTATCTCAAAAGTAGGCATGTATTTTCTCGAGTCAATTTTGGAACGAATAAAGAAATCGCTCTCTCGTGCCCCACATACTGAAAGAAGTTTCACTAATTATTTCCACTAATCTTTTCACTACTTGCGTATGATATTTCAACTCAAAGATATCAATACATGTATTTTCTGGAGCGCGAATTTCTTCCAATTTTTCATCAGTCTCATGAGTCAGTATTAGCGTTCTGTTATGTTACACTCATTAAAGTTTATCATTTCTGTGTAATTATTAGTCCCGAAGTTGAATGCTGGCACTTCGAAAAAACGAATTTCAGAAGGTTTACACTGCTTTCTGGATTGGAATATTTTATTAGCAGCAAGGATTCGTGTAGTTGATCTGACATCAATCATGGCAATGAGAATGTTTTGAGGATTCGCATAGAATGCATTTCTGGAAATTACTTTATTGACTAGAGTCTTGTGTAGTTTTTGCAAACATCGCTAAAGTTTTATGGTCATGATCAAATGTTTAGCTCCGTATTGACAAGAGGTTTCAGTTTGATGTTGAACCACACTGGTGCATATACTTTTACCACGACTTTGATAGAGTTTTGAACTCCTCTGAAGGATTTGGCATTGCTATATACACCCATAGATGCAAAAGTCTGTAAGCCACTGTTAACCAGCGAACATGCCCAAGTTTCCCAGGTTTCTTAATCTGCTATGCTTTTATCAGTCTCATCTTATTACAGATTGGAGTATTTCACACAAGTACCTCTGATCATAACTGAGATCAGGAACATTTAGGAGTGTAGAGGTTCTGAAGAAATCTTTTCGAAGCTGTACACTGAATTTGTTTAACAATTCACAAAATCTACCAATAGAGCCAAAGAAAGTGTAAAGCCAGTACTTACACCATCGATTTCTTTTAGTAAATGACGAGGTGGTAGTTCAATGAACTGTAATAAGCATATGCACCACTGCAAGGGCCTCCCTAAATAGTTTTCGAGCACTCTAATCACTCCTCCTTTTGACCCAACATTAATATTAGCGCTATCGCAGCCGATAGCTACCACATCTGATAGGTCCACATTTTTTTCTTGTAATTCGGGGCAGATGAAACCAGCAATATTCTTTGCAGATGCTGATCCGGTCAAAGCATTCCGGCATAGCCGAGAAATTTATTACCCGTTTCTACATGGATAGAATAATGTTCTTCTATCTTCATATCTCTGACTTCCGGACATCGTGAGTGGTCTTTCTTCCAGTCAAAATAGATGGCACGAGGTTTCACTTTATTAACAGTCTCTTTAGTTCTTACACTTATACCATTTTTCACAACCTCTCTTTGAATTTTACTTCTGTCAATTATGTTTTGCGACTGCTCTAGAATCACATATTAAAAATCTTTCAAAACCGCAGTAACAATTGCTGCAATTTTTCTTCTAGTCACGCCGGTTTTCTCCTTCACTTTTGCTAAAGTTGGGACGAATTTTCTCATTTGCGTGCATCCAATCTATGCTTGCTCTTTTGTCTTCTTCAAAGGATATTTCCAACTAATATTGATCTCCTCCAGCTTCAGTGTGTTCTTTATTGCCTTCCTATCTTGTTCCCGAAGATGACAAGTAGTCTGAAGATTCGATAATGTAGCTATAGTAGAGTATAATACTCTTTGGTTGAAAGCTTCACCGTAAGATCGCTTTTTGGCTTTCCTTCCTTCTCTTTTCTTGAATTTCTTTATCCAAGTCATATCAATAATACCGAATATCACTTTTTACTCACCACCCAGCAACACAACTAGGCTAGTTATCGCACGGGGCAAGAACTCGCCTTAGCACCTCCCGACCAACCAAACCAAAAGGCTCCCCAATTATACCTGATATTGGCATCAGACAGTCGTTCTATTCCATTCTTTCTTCAAGTGGTAAAGCTTGATTTCAAAATTGTGGTACATGATTTAATTTTTAGTACAAGATAAAACACTAAATTAATTAGTATTTCATTGCCAAATAATTTGAGAGTAGCATGCTTGACACATTCTTACAGTCTTAACGAAATAACTGCAAATCACAATGTTTTTGGAATTATATCAGGATGTGGATATGTATAGAATGAATCAACAGTATTTTGGTTTAAAATAGAATATTTAATTATGAAAAACAATCAAGCTGTTGTTTTGAGTATACTCGAACATTTTACAAATCTCTTAGATCGATGTAAGTTAAATGAAAATACAAAAAGCTGGAACTAAAATTTAACCTTTTGATGCAGAGGTTTTTATAATGTCCTCAAAACATAGCTTTGAAGCTAACTTATGATCTATGGATATGATCCTAAGGTTGGTGAGTCGTTGTTGCCCTCTTAAGTTTCTGAGGTAATTTTTTTATGATCTTTAGTTTGCTAAACTCCTTTCCTTGCTTTATAGTGAAAATAATTATTTGCCCAGTTTTGCGCCCCCTAATTCGGCGCCCGGGGCACAAACCCCGTTTCCCTCTTAGTTACGCCACTATCACCACCAACCAAACTATTATACTATTAACAATACTGCCAAAAGTTCATTGTAGGATATCAGAAGACTTATTAAATAGCAAAAAGCTTTTTTTTTAATGACAAACTCGCAAAATGCTTACAGTTGATCATTTTTCGTCTTATTATTCCCAAGTTTCAGGACCATTGCGCCCCGGCTAAAAATAATTTTAAAGAGTTAAAAATTCATGTTGTTATCTATTGACAAAGGATGCATCTTCTGCCCTCTATCCACAATACAAATTAAAATCTACATTCAGCGAAGATTTGCTACATAGTTACACAGTAAACGGAAATTGATTTGCAAAATCTCAAACTTAAAGCCCCTTGCGCCCCGGCTAAAAATTATTTTAGAGAATTGAAATTTTCTATGGTAAAGTACTACGATGTGATGCAACTTTTGCCCACTATCCAAATTCGAATTTCGAAAAAATATATATATACCCCTAGTGTTGTAAATAGAAAAAAAAACCGTTCGTATTTTTTCAGAAATGTACGTTTTTTTTAGAAAAAAAAACATCGCCTCTCGTTTTTTTTCTAAATTTCGTTTTTTTTCAAATAGTCATTTGTAATGCATCTTACGTCTATTTAAGTATTAAATATTTGTATGTAGGTATAATCACCGTAAAATGCAACATAAATTAAATGCTAGATACTGATACGCTACAAATATTTTACAATTTACATGAATACCATATCTATTAACAATTCGGGTTTCAGCAGTTTTCATCAATATCAACTAAGAAATAAAAGTAGAAATGAAATTTTGTTTTTTCGTGAAAGCAGGCCTTTAATAAGTACGAAAATAATGTCACGAATAGCAGTGGTGCTCACCCCCCTCAGGTCCATGACGCACCCCCCTGAATTGTCTATCCGTAGGTGTTCTTCCATGAAAAAAAATCTTTTCGATTAATTTTTACACCCCCTCAAACATATTTATATAGATTTAGCCCCCAAAAATATTTCAATGACGCAGTTTGCGTCATAGTCCCCCCTTGTGGGCACCCCTGCGAACAATATAAAATTCAAATAACTTGTCTAAAGATAAAAACTAATACTAATTTGCCTAATAGTATTTTTCTAAATGTCATATATAAATAATTTGTCGACAAGATATATATGATATGCAGAGCCGGCTCTACCATATATGCAACACGTGCATTTGCGTGGAGCGGCAAGTTTGTATGGTCCGGCAAAATCTGTCATAAGTATATTATTTAAATTAAATATTTCTTGTTGGAAACAGACTTCATGATGATGGTAGTTACATTTACTAAGCTGACCTTCTATTTGAATACTACATTCATAAATTATGTTTAGGTTGCATTAGTTTAAGGCCACATGGACAATGCTAAAGCAAATGGTCGAATAAATCCGAGCACAAATTGCTTGATTGTTGCCAAATGCACGAATTCAATTCTCGAATAGTAGTGAATATCTGTTCCATTTAGTAAGTTATCACAGTTTTGATATGACAACTAGTCGTGTTTTTGTCAGAAAGAAGTTTCTTATCATTGAAGATAGAAACAAGTTCTTTAAAAAATGTTAACAGATATAAAAGAGAAATCAAGAAATAAAGATAAAAGAGCTAGTTGCACTGGAATTGCAAACTGATACATTGAGATTGAAGCTCGATAGTGAATTCTATAAAAAGGATTACCATCTTTCTTCTGCAGGTGTGTTTGCTTTATCTTTCACTAACATAATAGATTAATATTTAAAGAAAAAAAAACAGACACAAGGGGAATGCATTTTTAGTAAGTATTTAAGCCTTTCTGAGTGCAACTGCACTTACCCTCCCCTTCTTGCTGGAGTAGCATAATTAAAATCATGACTTTTAAGATTTATTCTTTCTATAGAAGGGGGAGGCGGCAAATTATGCCATTGCACGGGGCGACAAATTGCCTAGGGCCAGCCCTGATGATATGTATATACAAGACATGAATATAGGATGACACAATTTGAAGTAATGCAGGGTGTTTCAAAATTAATATTAGGGTTTTGAAACTTTGTAGTATCTATTACAATTAACTTACAATTATAAATATTATATCAAATGAAAGAGCAACTCAAACAGTTTTGTACTCACGCATGTACGTGCATTGTTTCTTCTGCCTGCCGTTAGAAAGAGCAAGCAGCAAAGATGTAGACTAGAGAGCAGAAAGTTTTTTTTTGTGCTTTAATAAAGACTGAATCTGTACAGTGCAACGGTCTGTGTGAAGAATATTAAGGAGACGCTTGCAACTACGTCCTTATCGTTTGCAATTGCTACAGGTCTAAAGCCTACAGACTACGGTTTAAGTGCCAATTTCGCAAGTGAAATATTGCTGCATAACAATGAAGATTTTCTGGATCGTGTCGTCTTCAGTGATAAATCGACATTTCACCTAAGAGCTAATGTGAACATTGATAATGTTTGTATCTGGCCGTCAGCAAATCCTCAGGAGATGGTACACTTGAAACGAGACTCCCCTAAATTGAATGTGTTTTGTGCCATATGGCGGAAAGTTTATGGGCCTTTCTCGCCTATCGACTAGATGTGTGCCGTGTGACGAATGAATCTCACATTGAACAATTGTAGCAAAGACTGTTTGAGGTGCCCTTTTACTTGACGCATTGCTTATAATTGTACGTATAATGTAATAAGTACTGTACTACGAAGACTTAAAACCCCAAAATTCATTTTGAAACACTCTGCATTTCTCACCAACAGTGTTGGAACTAAGATGTAAAAAGAGAGAAAATTTTCCTTATAAAGTTATTGTTTAAAACAACGATATTATTATTAGTCGAGACTATAACTACAACAAAAACACGAATTAGTAGTCAAAAAATTTAATCAAATGTATACTCGGTGGCCCAGGTGGCCAAAGTGGCACACACGGGTGTGTCATTTGTTTAATCCACTCCTGTGTGGACACTAATTAAGATGTCGGGATATTATTCTTTCAAAATATGGTTAAACTATAGTTTATCATATTAATTTTTTTCTTCTGGTGTCGAATTTCCTTCTCAAATTTCACCCCAGTCAAAAATTCGAAAATTTTCTGATTTCGTATTTCCTTTACTTCTTTTTTCCTTGTAGCTTCCTTCGTAGTAGAAAGACCTCCTTAAGACTTGCTAGGTAGATACCTCGAATGGATACCTAACTGTTGACATCAATTAGACGGGCCTGCGCGCAGTGATGCTAATTAGGGAAATTAAATTTTCCTAAAATTTGGGCAAAAAATTAGAAATGTTTGTTTATAAATCCGTACCTATACGTCCGAGTGCAAGTCAACTTACGCCAATCGAACATTTGTCCTTTCGTAACAAACGCAAGTACAGATCGTTACAATGGAGTAATTAGGGAACGCACGAAAAATTCGTATTTAGGTTCTAACCCTTGATTTTCTAGTTTTCCCTACTTTTCTGTTTACCGTAATATATTTTTGGTAATTAGAAGTTTTGTTCCTTAAATATCGTCATAATACTTGTAGGATATATTAGTGGTGTAGCAATGTTTAATTTAAGATAGTTTACGTCTGTCTGGTAGCAGTGTTATCAGCTACAGAAAATTTTAATTCCAGATTTTAGGAGCAAATTCTGAATGGCTACATTCGAACAAATGTAACAATGTCTAACAGCCTCATCCTTAGCCTACACAGCGTACCATAAAAAGTTTCACTAGAATAATTAGGGAAAGTACAGTTGAGGTTTATAATAAACCATGTTCTGTAAATGGTAAGAAAATGGTGAATTTCTGAGGTAGAATGAGATTTTTTTTTAATTTCTTGCTTACTTTGTTATATATCGTCATGATACTTGTAGGACATATTCTTGGAGTACTAAGGTTTATTTTCAGATAGTTTTCGTCTGTCTGATGGCAGTATTTCCAGCCAAAACAATTAATTCCCGCTTTCACGTAAAAAATTTGGAAAATTTCCCTTTTCCCCTCTATTATTACCCTCTTACTGGCTACATTGAAACAAACGTACCACTACCTGAAAGCTTTCTCTTTGCCCTACAGAACGCACCATAAAAAGTTTCAATAGGACAATTAGAGAAGCTGTAGCCCCGGCATATTTGATTTTTGCTTGTGAGGCGTAAAAAGTGTCAAAATTTCATGTGTATGACAGAATTTTTTCTTTCCCTCTTTGGATGGAAGCAAGCGACTTCAGGATTTCACTGTACCTCGTCAACACACCAAAGATTCTTTTAGGTGATTTGAACCCATATAGCAGAAGTGGTACTAGATACAAAAAAAAATTAAAATTCGATTAGGGATATTTTTGTAAATTTTCACCCCTACATTTCCCTCAATATTTTCCCACCTATTGGCAACACTGTAATGCAACTTACACCAAAAAGTAGTCACATCCATTTTCTAAAAAACAAGGCCTTAACAATACCAATCGAATGAATGGTTTTTGAGCAATAAGTCACTAACTGGAAATGTAGGAAAACGCCAAAAATGACCTCCGGCCGAAAGGAGTAATCACACAATTTTTGCTAGTATATAGGTACAAAGAAACAAATGATTTGTAAGTTACGAGGGCTTCGACTCAAGTTCTGTTGATTATTTCAATAATCTGCAACGTAAATCAATAAATAATAGTTGCCAGAAAAAAAACAGACATTTGGAAAAAAAACATGAAAAAGAACGATGTTTTTTATTGAAAAAAACTTCACAGAAAAAAAACCGTTTTTTTACAACACTATATACCCCTATATACGAAAAAATATTAGGAGAAAGCGTTGTACCTTTGAAACAATGTACCTTTGAACACCTGTGCTTTTCTCGAATTCAGAGCTATCTAGGTGCAGAGATTAAAATTCGTTTGAAAGAGTAAATGAAAAAAAAAAAAAAAAAACATTACAAACGCGTTTGACCGTTGTTTAGTGAGTGTTGTGACGAGTAATGTTCCTTTAAATTTTTTCACCTCCAAAACGAAGATTTTTTTTGTAGTTACCTTTTGAGTTTTGTGCTCTTCGGTTTTCGCAACTTGTGATATTTATTTGTCCAAACTTGGGGTAGAATATTTTTAGTTTTAACTTCTGTTCAATATTTAAGCTAGTGAAGAACTTTTGTTCGTAATGGTGACCCTCTTGTACCTATGAACATTAATGCATCGTGTACCTTTGAATGCTAAATAATAGTGTTTAAAGCTACACAATGTAAGTAGTTAAAACAATTGATAAATTTTATATAGGTTAAGTTAAGATATAAAGTTATTAATTATAATTTTAAGTAATTTTCTAAATATTCGCTTATTGTATAACATATAAGGTATCTGTGAACAAAACGGATGTGTTCTTATTATATTCTATAAAAGCTACTGTAATTATGGAACACGTTTAAAAATCATCCTATCTGATAGCAAAGAGGTGACACTTCAAATATACGACGAAAATTGGGGGAAAAGTGCTGAATATTAGCACCAAAATTTCGAAGAGTCTAAAAGTGTTCACAGGTACAACGCCTTCCCCTACAGTTTTGCTCATTACTGTTGATATTAGGTTAGGTTAAGATTAAGTACTTGTATCGTTGTAATCATATTCCCTTACGTCAGTGGTTGTAGTTTGAGGGAAATTTCTCAGGTAAATTTGACTTTGTGTGAATGACATTTACATTTGATATAGTTTCTTACTTTTTTGTATGTTCCCCTGTATGTGTCCTGCCTTATGTGTATTGTGACAAAGATTTATGTTCCTCACATTCAGCAAACCGTAACCATTATATATATATATATATATATATATATATATATATATATATATATATATATATATATATATATATATATATATATATATATATATATATATCAGATGTTGCAAAATAAGTGTTACAACTCTTGGGAGGTAACTCCTGCCACTGAGACAATAAAAAAGTCCTCCTGAACTTTCGGCTATCGGACATAATCTCAGACCTACAAGGTGCCGAAAGTGGGGAAAGTGACTTACGGACGCCAATAGTTCGGAAACTATCCAACGTAAAAAATTAACTGAAGAAGTCATACCTGCTCTATTGAATTATGCATGTTTCACAATCCTACCATGCATGCGCAAGGGATTCCACAAAGGAACGTAGGGAGTCCCAGATAATCTGCCAAATGAAAATTGGTCTAAATGGATATGAATTGATAGGGTTTCTACCAGATAACAATAATTCGTTTGGATTAAGTCAATATCTTGAACAAATACAAAATGGCGGACAATATGGCCGTTGTGTGTAGTAACATAATCGCCAGGTATAGATGTTGACCAACAGTGATGTTATGAGTATTAAGTGTAGTGAATTTGTAGTCAAACGCTCTAGAAAGGCATCTGGAGAATAGGTAGAGCACAACAGATGAAGCAGGATGATTTACATGTGTGGAAACACGTAATGAAAAATGCTCAGAAATTTACTCATACTCAGTAAATGTGAGTTCAAAACGTCGGAAATGTAAGGAATAGCATTAGAACATAAAAACCATTGCCAATTCATCAATAATAGTCCCTCAAATCGATGCAATATGTTGCACAGTTACGTACCAGTAAGGATGCAACAACTGAGGACAAGTTGATATTGTGTATGGGGACTCACGAAGAAACCGGGGAAACTAAAGAAATGTCACTAGTGGGATCGCATGTTCGATATTGAAATGTAGCCAATGTGTGTGTTGATATCGACATGTAGCTAATGGAAAAATGTCAACATGTCCCACTACTGCTGGGACACCCTTCCATGTGCGCAAAATAGGAAAATAACGATGTACATTCTGCTATTATACTTGGTTCGTATTGTAGTGCAACGTAAAAAGAACACAATTGTATCCATGCCCCATCTCTGCTGGAACACTGTCCCTCATTCGAAACATAGGAGAATATGTTGTAGTAAACATGAGTCACATTCTGGTGCAACGTAAATAGAAGACAATTGAATCCATGACCTTCTTCGTCTGGAATATTCTAGTATACATGGTTTAAGTTCTGATACAACTTGAAAGTAATAACATGTTAGCATATTCCACTTATTCTGGAACAATATTACGCACTCAAAATATAGGAAAATAAAGCCGCAAATTCGTACATTCCAACGAAGAATAAATAAAACAAATCGGCACAGGTCCCAGTACTGCTGGAACAGCATCAGAAAAAAGAAAAAGAAAATGACCTGAAGTAAGGGGTCATACAGAACAATTAACAATTAAGAGAACAATTAACAATAAGCTTCAGGATCTGCACTACTTGTAGCTTGTACCACGCACTTAAAGACACTATGCAGTGCGGAGAAAGCCTCACAAACACTGTAATATTCAGAGACGTTGATGGAAGTGTTCGCCATTGACGTCAATGCAAAGATGACGTCACACGTGGCACTGCCCAATCGACAGAGAAGGTATTCTGTCGCAAGAAGTGATTGAGATGCCCGAAAAAAGACACTCTGAGGAATACACGTCAGCAGAATCCCAAATAGCATAGATCGTTGGCCCAATGTTAAGGAACTATGAATTCGTTTTAAAATTGTTGGACCAACTTCTGTATTATTTAGGATATAGTGAGTGAGGAAAGGTTTCATGTTGTAGCTCATGGAGAGTCTCTACCCTCCGTGACACTTGGGCATAAGTTGTGCCACATGATATCATGTCTGTGGTCACTTTTGGATTCTTGCGACAAGTTTGAGCTGTATTCATGGATTTCAGGGCTATAATGATCTACAGTGATGGTTTTGCCTCAACAGAGAAAGATTTATTTATTTATTTCATTTTCCGCCGTAAGAACTTAGCGTTCATGGCTTCGTCAAGAAATACAGTTACTATTACAATTAATAATAATAATAATTACAAGAGAAACGCTATAATTAATAATACAATTATTATATATATATATATATATATATATATATATATATATATATATATATATATATATATATATATATATATATATATATATAATACAAAATATATACGTAACAATAAAACTAAAAGTGTATTTTTAGAGAAAATATAAATTGTACCATATTTTATATATTTCAAAATTCAAATAAATCGTAGTATTTACATTACAAAGAAAGATCACACTGAAGATATTCATCTAAACCATAGAAAAGATGTTTAAGTAACAGTAACTTGAGGTGTCTTTTAAACTGCAAGCCTGGCATTCGTTTGACACGATCTGGTAATTTATTATAAAGTTTTACTCCTATGTGGTGTAACGAATTTTGAGTTCTTGTTAGACGGAAATTTTGTATATGAATATGATTCGTTGTTCTTGTGTTGTATTGGTGTAGGTTCGAATTGAGTTGAAAGTTTCTTTTATTCATATGTATGAATGATGTTGTTTCGAGAATGTATATACACGGCAATGGTAATATTTTAAGTTTCTGAAACAGTGGTCTACTTGGTGTATAAAAGGGAACTGATAACATTATTCGTAACATTTTCTTCTGCATTGTAAATACTTTCTTCGCATAACAGGTTTAACCCCTAAAATGATTCCATACGATAGAATTGACTGGTTCAATCCGAAATAAATTGTTTTCAATGTTTTTGTAGTTAGAATCTTACTAACTTACGTATAAGATATATTTTGGCGCTTAGTTTTCTCAACAAATCATTCACGTGGTCATTCCACGTTAACTTAGAGTCTAATTTCAACCCTAAAAATTTACAAGCGTCAGATATCTGCATGAGTTCCCCGTTTATACGTATTTGATGTATATTTAGAGAGTTCAGTTTTCCTTCATTGAAACTCATTATAGTTGTTTTCGCTGTATTTAAGTTGGTTTGCTTTTATCCATTCTGCAATTTTATCTGTCGTGTTCTTAAATATGAATTCCTCGGAGCAAATGTTATTTGGAATTTCAACTAAAATGTTTGTATCATCCGCAAAAAGTACGCTTTTGTTTGGAACTATATAATCGGGAAAATCGTTAATATATATAAGGAAAAGTATAGGACCTAATATTGATCCTTGTGGAACTCCGTGCCTAATGTGTCTTACCTCTGACTTGGTTGAACCTATTTCTACATATTGCATGCGGTTAGTCAAATAGGATTAGAACCATAAATTAGCATGACCTCTAATACCATAACTACGCAATTTATTCAATAAAACTTTGTGATTTACAAGGTCAAAGGTTTTTATGAGATCCAGAAAAATTCCATATATTTTATTTCTTCTCTCTCGCGCTTTATATATATCACTTAGAAAAGCAACTACAGCATTGCTAATTGATTTGCACTTCCTAAACCCGAATTGGCTCTTCGTGAAGATATTCTTTTCCAAAAAGGGCACCAATCTGTTATACATAACTTTTTCTAAAATTTTGGAGAAAACAGATAGAATAGAGATAGGACGATAATTTCCTGGGTTAGTAGTTGATCCTTTTTTGTGTATAGGTCTTATTTTTGCAAGTTTAAGATCTTCTGGAAATGTTCCCGTTTCAAGGGAGGAATTGCATATATCAGTCAACGATATAAGAAAATATTCGGCACACATTTTAAGCAAATAATAAGGAATATCGTCGGGCCCAGAAGATCTTTTCGTCTTCATTTTTTAAATAATCGATCTTATTTCTAACTCTGTGGTAGGTACTAAGTATATAGATACAGAATTACTAGATAATTTTATGCTGTTTGTCTTTTCAGACTCAGAATTTGAGTATGTTTTCGCAACGTTGGCAAAAAAATCATTAAGTAGGTTTGCAATATGGTGTTTATTGGTTATTTCTTGGCCATGGTGTATTATTTTTCTAATTCCTATTTCTTGCGGTTTTGATGCGGTTGATTGTTCGTTTACTACTTGCCATAGTGTTTTGTTCTTGATATCAGATTTAGATATCCTATTTGATGTGTGCACTTTCTTTGCTTCTTTTATCACTCCTTTAAGAATTAAAATATTCTTATTTATTAAAATATTCTTTTAGTTTCCTATTATTCGTCCTTTTCACAATTGTATGTAGTTGTTTCTTTCTCATGCAGGAATTAATTATGCCTCGTGTTATCCAGTTGCCTCTAGTTTTTTTGAGAATATACCTTTATCTTCTTAAGTGGAAAGGCTATTTCGTAATAGATCGATATGATAGATCAACACATCATAACAACAGCAGCAACATCTTCTAGGGTAGAGGAGTGGCTTAGGACACTGTTGTGGACGCTGATCACGATTCAACTACTGTCATGATCATTTATAATTGTCAAAGTAATTCCATTTTTCGTCAGAAGTAGGAAATCTTTGAAGTTATTCCATACACTCGGAGATGCGATGTCAGCTAATGTTGCACCTATCATTCCAACGTTTTCAACTTACTGATTCAAGAAATCGCTGAATGACAATGGTACGGCTATGTCTGCTTACGACAAACACTTTTCAGAGAGTCTGTTTCAACAGTGGTCCTGAAAAACTCATTCAAAGATTATGTTGGTTGATATTCACGGACCTCGCTTGGCAATGCTGTATCACTGGAACAAAATTCAACAAACAAATGACAAATGGTACATTCATTTGCTGTTTTTGGCCCAAATGCATAGGCTAATAAGACATAAGTGTAAGAAAACCGGTAACTCATTACATGTTACAATACACATACTCACTGCTATAAAGGACAGTAGAAATCAGTGTTGGGCAAAATCAATTGAAATCAATTGCAATTGATCAATCAATTGAAAGTAATTGCTCTGAAAATTAATTGCAATTGATTTCAATTGCAATTGATTTCAATTTGTAATTGACAATTAATTTCAATTGCAACTGAATTCAATCATAAAATTTGCAATTAAATTTTCGTCAATTGTTAATTGTTAATTGATCATTTCAAATAAGGTACTTATAAGAAGTGCTGGATAACTACCATCCCTTCGCCCCCTGAGAAGAAAGCCGCGAAACTAAGTATTTTTTAAATATATTATGTTTATGGTTCTAACCCCCTCGAAAGAACTCTATATGCCCGTCATGCATACAATAGGGATGGGCGTGAGCTAGTTCGAGCGAATTTTCTTTAAAACTCGACTCGACTCGAAGCAGACATCTTTGAGCTCGACTCAAGAACTCGGCTCGAAAACTTTTCCCCAACTCGACTCGAATTCGAACCGAGTTTCCAGTCGAGTCGAGCCAAAACGAGCCAATTCGAGCTAAATCCTTTGTGTAGTTCCAAGTACTACTCTCTTAAAGTATCCTACATAAACAATATAATTATAAATGATACTACTACTACCACTATAACTAATTATTATTATAACGCCGTGTATAAACATGGAATATAGGCGGTTTGTATCTGAATACTAAAAATTAGTTGACTGTCGATCTCGGTCGTCAAGAAATCTTCAGGAGGCAAGGACATCGGTCACGAGGTTCTAGGTTTGAGTTCAGGAGGAGCAAGTATTCGGGCTCAAGCCAAAAATTGTTAAAAGTTATAGGACTCCATGTTCAAAACTGCTCGACCCGGGTCTAGGGTTGTCAACGACTCAAGCGGCTCGCTCACAGCTCTTTCACTTATCGAGCCGAACAGAGAAGTGAGCCGAGCCAACAGCTCATCCCACCGAGCCAGCTCCAGCCGATGGCTCACACGAGCCGAACCGAATCGAGCTGATTGCTTACCCCAACCGAACCGGTTCGAGCCATCGGCTCAGTTGAGCTGACTTGACTTGAGCTGACAAATATGGCGGAACAAGTTATTGCTGTCCCGCCACCAATAAATTTCGAGGTCGTTCCCTTCACATCGTTTTGTGCCGTTTAGTGCGTCCACTTCCACGTTTTCTGCGTCATGGGAAGTGGGTTAAAATGAGTCCCTAAGGGGCGACGAAAATGAATCACTGTTCCATCACCAACGAATTTGAGGTCGCTTTTTTGTATTGTTTAGTGCCAGTTTCGTACCGTTTTGAGCGCGTATTTTCACATTTTGTGCGTCACCGGAAGTGGGTCAAAATGGGCTTCCAAGATGAGACGAAAATGACCAAGTGTTCCGCCACTATCGAATTTCGAGGTCGTTAATTTCACATCGCGTACCCTTTTGTGTGCCTATTTCGACGTTTTGTGCGTCACTGGAAGACGGTCAAAATGGGCCTCGAAGGTGGGACGAAAATGATACACTGCTTCACCACTACCGAATTTCGAGTTCCTCCCTTTCGCATCGACTAGTGAATTTTCGTGCCGTTTCGTGCCCCTATTTTCAGGTTTTGTGCGTCACCGGACGTGGGTCAAAATGGGCTTCCAAGATTGGACGAAAATGACCAAGAGTTCCGCCACTATCGAATTTCGAGGTCGTTAATTTCACATCGCGTACCCTTTTGTGCGCCTATTTCGACGTTTTGTGCGTCACTGGAAGACGGTCAAAATGGGCCTCGAAGGTGGGACGAAAATGACCTACTGCTCCGCCACTACAGAATTTCGAAGTCCTTCCTTTCGTATCGACTAGTGAATGTTTCATGACGTTTCGTGCCCGTTTCCACGTTTTTTGCGTCACCAGAAGTGTGTCAAAATGGACCTCCAAAATGTAACAAAAATGACCCATTGTTCCACCAATATCGAATTTCTAGGTCGTTTCTTTCGCATCGTTTAGTGCCTATTTTTTAAAAAGTTTTCTGTGCCTACTTCCTCGTTTTGTGCGTCACCGGAAGTGAGTTAAACGGGTCTCCAAAGTTGGGAGTTAAATGACTCACTGCTCCGCCACTACCGAATTTCGAGGTCCTTCCTTTCGCATTGTTTAGTACCTGTTTTGTTCCGTTTTGTGCCCCCTATTTCCACGTTTTTTTCGTCACCAGAGGTGTGTCCAGATGAGTTTCCAAGGTGTGACGAAAATGACCCACTGTTCCGACACTAATCGAATTTCTAGATCGTTTTTTCGCATCGTTTAGTGCCTTTTTTTAAAGTTTTTTGCACCTATTTCTCGTCTTGTGCATCACCCGAGGTGAGTTAAACGTGCCTTTAATGTGGAAGTTAAATGGCCCACTGTTCCACCACTATCGAATTTCGGGTTCGTTTCCTTCGCATCGTTTAATGCCTGTTTTGTACGTTTTGTACGTCACCAGAAGTGGGTCAAAATGGACCTACGAATATAACGAAACAAGTTAATGCTCTTCCGCCACCAACGAATTTGGAGGACGTTTCCTTCACATCGTTTAGTGTGTATTTTGTACCGTTCTGTTCGCCTACTTCCACGTTTTGAGCATCACCAGAAGTGTGTGAAAGTGGTGCATCAAGATGTGAGGAAAAAGAGCCATTGTTCCGCCACTATTGAATTTGGAGGTAGTTTCTTTCGCATCGTATAATGCCTGTTTTGTACCGCTTTGTGCTCCTATTTCTACTTTAGTGCGACAACGAAAATGGGTCAAAATGGCCTACAAGTATAGCAGAATAACTTAATGCTGTTCCGTCATCATCGAATGTCGAGGTCGTTTCCTTCACATTTTTATGCATGATTTGTGTCACTTTGTGCATCAGTGGAAGTGGGTCAAACTGGACCTTGAAAGTGGGATGAATATGTCTTTTTCTGCCATATTTGTAGGTCCTGTTTGACCCACATTCGGTGGTGCACAAAACCTGAAAATATGCGCAGAAACGGTACAAAACATGCACTAAACAATGCGAAAAAACCGGCCTCGAAATTCTATACTGGTGGAAGAGTGGGTCATTTTTCTTCCCACATTGAATGCCCATTTTGACCCACTACCACTGATTCACAAAACGTGGAAAAGGCTTACAAAACGGTAGAAAATACGCACAAAACGATGTGAAGGAAACGACCTCGAAATTGTTCCTAACGGAACAGCATTAACTTATTCCCCCATATTCGTAGGATAACATTGATCCATTTCCGGTGACGCACAAAACGTGGAAATAGGCGCACAAAACGACACAAAAACGAAAATTTAGCTTAATTACATGGAAATTTTAAGTTTGTACGGTACGCTTAATTATATGGAAAATTTTATACATTTTTCCTTTACGTTGGTCTACTTTACGTTGACTTGGGACTTTGAAATTTTATTCTTTTTTCCACTGAAATATATCTATAATTCAACAAGGAAATAATTATCAATGATAATTATAATAATTATCTATATAATTGAATTCATTGTAATTTGGTCCATGACAAATACTTTACCATTTCGTACTAGCTGTTATACCCGTTCTTCGCACGGATCAGATAAAATATCAATGTAAACAAACTGAACAACTGGAGAACAATTAAGAAACATTTCTAAAATTGGATATATTTTGTGTGAATATATATCCAACAACGTACATGTGTTTCCATTGGGAAGGCCGATGGGGGCTGAATTTGAACGTAAACACTATCTGCGATGTCACTATACATCTGAGCAACCCCGATAAATATGGATTCGACACAAATATTGGTCATTTTCTACTACTTTTACATGTCCCGGTGAACGCCCCCTCAGACTCCCTTGGTTCGAATTGTGAAACAAATCTTCTCTGACCCCCAGCCGATACCGCGAAAACTATAAATGTGACACTAGCATCTGACATTTTCTACTACTTTTTACATATCCCGGTAAAAGACCCTATGATCCTCTGGTTCCAATTTTGAAAAAACAACGCCTCTGGCCCGCAGCCGATGGGGGCTGTATTTGGAAGTCAACGCCTGTAGAAGTATCACCATTCATCTCAGCGACAGCGAAAACTATGCATTTGACACTAATATCGGTCATTTTCCATTATTTTTACATGTCTCGCAATTCCCCACCCCCGGTGACTCCCGGCCTGCATACAATGGTGGCTAAATTTGAAAGTCATCGCTACATGTAGGGTCACCATTGATCTCAGCAACCGCGAAAACTACGGATTTGACACTAATATCGGTCATTGTGGATTATTTTTACATGTCTCGTGATCCCCTTTATAATGCCCCCGTTCCTTAGCTGATGGGAGCTAAATGTGAAAGTAAACGCGGTCTTGAGTTTCACCATTGAGCTCAGCGACAGGGGCGTCATTTAGGGGGGCAGGGAGGGGCATTTGCCCACCCTGAGTTTGGGATGTATATAGATTTTATCAATAGAATAGTAGTAAATCAATGGAAAACGCGAAATTTTGCGTATATCAACGGGTCTTGCCCCCTCTCCCCAAGCAAAATCTGAAATGACGCTCCTGCTCAGCGAAAACTATGGATTTGGCGTTGATATCGGTCATTTTCCATTATTTTTACATGTCTCGGACCCCCTCTGGTGACCCAAGGCCTGCATACAACGGTGGATGAATTTGAAAGTCATCGCTACATGTAGGGTCACCATTGATCTCAACGACCGCGAAAACTATGGATTTGACACTAATATCGGTCATTTTGGATTACTTTTACGTTTCGGTATCCCTTCCCCCGTTGACTCTCGGCCTGCAGTCGAATAGGGTGAATTTGGAAGTTAATGCGAATGGAGTTTCACCATTGATCTTAGCGACCGCGAAAACTATGAAATGGACACTAATATCGGTCATTTTCTACTACTTTTACATGTCCCAGTAAACGCCCCCCTGAGACCCCCTGGTTCGAATTTTGTCAAAAATGCTTCGCCTTGGTGTGGGACCTGGACCAAGGTACCCGTGACAAAAATTTGGTTACTCTCGTTCAGCTTGTCTGGTCCCCAGGCCGGTCCCGGTAAACGTCCCCTGAGACTCCCCTAGTTCAAAATTAAAAAAAAAAAAAAAAACTCTTCGTCTTGAACTGGGGCCTAGTACAAGCTACCCGTGATCAAATTTTGAAAAGTTTCGGTCCACTCGTCTGGTCCACAGGCCGCACAAACACAGACAGACACAAACAAACTCTATTTTATTTATATTAGAAAGGTCAGATCTCCCGTTATTGTAATAGAGCAGTGTTTGAGCGATTGATCGTAGAAATCCAAACTCCGATGAATGATAATTTCATAGGCTTGTTTTATTACAAGTTTGAACACTTTAGTCAGTAGAGAAGAGGGCGTGAATCATGGGTCGGAGTTGATGACAATGGGTTTTGGTGGGTCTGTGGGTCACAGTGTGTGAGAGTGGTTCATGGTGGGTGGTGGGTCAGAGTGGGTCACGGTGAGTCGTGAGTCACGATGGGTGGTGAGTCAATTGGTCATGGCTAAAGTTTCCATTGCCCTACGCCCTCTCTGAACTACAGTGTTGAAAATTAATCAGTGAAAATCAATTGAAATTGATCAATCAATTGAAAGTAATTGCTATGAAAATCAATTGCAATTGAATTAATTGCCAATTAATTTCAATTGCAATTGAATAACTGAATTCCATTGCAATTACTTTCCACTGCAATTACTTTCAATCAATTGATTAATTGCAATTGATTCTCCATTATTTATGGCCAACTGCAATTAACAATTAACCATTACTTACTTCAATTGTCAATTGCAATTAACAATTAAATGTACAGATTAATTATTAATTGTTAATTCAATTGAAATTTGTCCAACACTGGTAGAGATAGAATGAATATCAACTTAGCTTACCTATTTTCAGTGCCTGATTTGTGCACGTTAAAAAAAAAATCTTTGTAGGGGGACAATTTCTTCCCGCCTTCACTATACTAACAACTCTATACATAATGAGCTCACGTGATTTCCGGTATTGTGGCAGGCTATTTCCTTTTGTTTTAGCTCTCTTCCATTAGATTGCAGCTCTTGCTTCACAACATAGGCAGGGTTCTCAATTTAGGTGCCTATCCTCATATTAGAGTTTTTTACCCTGTTATTGCTGATCTTGGTTTTAACTGGTTTCAGTTTAATAATCTGACGGCTGTCTCTTTCCTGACCACATTACAGGTGTCTAGTATTACTTATTTTTGTAGATTTGTTAGATGTTTTGCCTTTTTTCCAGTTCCGCCACAGTACTTTTAGGAACAATTATTATAGCTAAGATCATGATTGGTCTTATTATAACTTTCTGACATTTCCTTAACTTTTTGATTTCGTCTGCCAAGTCTTTATGTGTGCTTATTTTCGTACTGAATGTTGAACGTATGTTATGAGTCCATGGTACTGCAACATCCATTTTATTGATAATTCTGGTTGTCGGATTTGTTTACAGGTACCGCTACGTTCGTTCTGATTTCTCGATCCCAGTAGTTTGTATTTATCATTTTCAAGTAGTGGACTTGGATGGTATTTGTAGTACGGCTTGGTGTGCGTGACTAATTTCATGTTGTTCCAAAAGGTGCGAGCAGGGAGCAAAACACCTTTTCTCTCTCCCTCTGTGTGTCTATTTATCTATCTATCTGTATATATATATAACGCTATTTGTGAATGCCATATCCACCCTAATTTTCAGCGGATTGAGACGAAACTTGGCACAAACATTAATTGTTGAAATATCTTGATGAGTTCCTTAACCAGAATAATCAGATGAAAATGTTCAAAATGGCGGCCCTTCAAACTCTTAAAAACTTCCAAGGGAACCAAATTTCGCCCATAAACAGGTATTCAGAAAGTTTGAATAACTTTTCCTCTTTTACTGAGATATTTGTGTGCAGGGACTTATTGAAATATTGGACCAGATTAATCGCATAAAGAAGGTTCACGCTCTTTTGCTACGGTCAGGCTTTTTTTTTTTTTTTTTTTTTTTTTTGCAGGAGGGAGTTATTTTCGTATCGGAACAAGATGATTGTTAGTGATGATATGAAATTACACATTGAAAGTGAAGTAACTTGTGAAACGTGTTATTTGAAAGAATAATATAATAAATGTGCTTTCCCCTAACACAGAGCACTGTAAATCATGCATTTCGAGTTCGGGAGCGTGAATGGCGAGCAGTGTTATTTGATTTATTTGATTTGCTTTTTAGTAACACATTGCATTGCAAATAAAGGTAGGCAACATTAGTGGTAAGTAAAATATTATTATTATTATTATTATTATTATTAATAATAATAATAATAATAATAATAATAATAATAATAATAATAATAATAATAATAATAATAGGTGTTGTTTGTGGCAAGGCAATATCTTCCTCAATTCTTCTTCAAACGTAATAATTGTAATATCATATCTCCCTTACAAACAAAATATTAGCAATTTATATCGAGAGAACGGGAAATTGTAGAGTGATGGGAGCAACGTTGGACAGTAAGCACTCATAGTAATCAGAAAAATAAGCGATTTCAATGCAAAATGAACGAAGAGTCATTGTCATGGGTAGTCATGGAGCCACGGCAGAACCCTCTTTAGGCAAAATGTCGATAACTTATATCGAGAGAACAGGAGGTGATAGTGAGATGGGACCAACGTTCTGCCGTGTCATGACAAAACGCTGTAACTTTGGCGGAGCAGTTTTGCGAAAATGAGCCGTAAAGTTTTCATCCGAAAATGTGATCTGTATCGTGTAGAACAAGTGTAACTGAGCAATAATGGTCAACCAATCAATTTTCACCAAATTTAATCACACAACATGCATTTACGTAACATTACATGTAATTACGTGTTTCCAAAGTCAAGATACACTGGCAAGCTTGCTAATTTTACTTGCTTCACTCGTTTAACTTGCTTTTTCTAATAACTTATAACGACAGAGACACGAGCACAGAAACAGTTAAAAATCATAGATGCTCTCCCGCCGGGAATCGAACCCGGGACACCATGCACCAAAGTCGCACGCGCTAGCCACTAGACCAGAGGGGAGGGCACTGCTCACTCTCTGTGTCGTTAGGGATTACGACCACTGTATTGCCAGCTATCACTTCTGTGGGTTGTATACTATGATCACATGTTTCTTCTTTGCTGGAAGAGTTAAACCTACATTCTATGTAATACATGAGGTATTTAGACCTACATGCTCTTCATATAATGTAATAAAAGTGTCATGCTGGGAATAAGAAAAAGAACATTCCTTGGACAAAACGGAAACTATTGGCATCAGAAATATTTATCTACGAGGCATGCGCAGAAACATAATTCAGAATAGTTACTCTTTAGTTCAGTAAACGAAGAAAGGGGTATAAAAAAGCAAATATGTTGCGTCAATGAGATCGACCACAGTTGACAGAGGCGGAAGCAGATGTGTAGTAATACAACAATTTGGTTAAATTGATAATTGGTTCTTTATTCTGTAGTAGATCGTATCACAACTTTACGGGAGAGCAGAGAAAGACTTACTAACGCTGTCATATAGTAAGCTTTAGTAACACGATCATATAGACACAAATGGATGTAACTGTGAGTACTACAACTTGGATTTAACGAAAGCCGTTTAGATGTTCAGTGGTTTGCAGGGTGGTCTAGGAATTAATTCGTGCGGGTGGACAAGAGATGGCGCAACGAACGGAGCGTCCCACAGTTCCGTGTATCCACACATGTGTTGCAAACCCCTGTCATCGCGTATCGTTCGTAGTATAGGGCAGTGGATTAAAGCGTCAACAACACCAGTTTGTAGTTAAGTGAACATGGCGCAATTTGTGCCTGATAAAGTGTTTTTGCGGGGTGTCCTGCTGCATTACTTTAACATGCAGAAAAGTGCGACTGAAAGTCATCGTATTTTGGTGGAAGTGTATGGTGACCATGCTCTAGCTGAGCGAACGTGTCAGAAGTGGTTTGCACGGTTTAGAAGTGGTGATTTCGGCTTGGCAGACCAAGAGCGAGCTGGACAGCCAAAAAAATTTCAAGACGAAGAATTGACAGCATTGCTCGAGCAGGATTCGTGTCAAACGCAGGAACAACTTGCAGCAGCATTAGGCGTTGATCAAACAACAGTCTCCAGACGCTTGAAAGCCTTGGGAATGATTCAAAAGATGTCACATTGGGTTCCACATGAATTGAAAGACAGAGACGTTGAAAGACGAAAAACCATTTGCGAATTGCTGCTTCAACGACAGAGCAGAAAGGGGTTTCTGCATCGAATTATTACGGGTGATGAGAAGTGGATCCATTACGAGAACCCTAAACGAAAAAAGGCCTGGGTGAAACCAGGTGAACCAGGTCCATCACAACCAAAACGAGATATTCACTGTGCAAAGGTTATGCTGTGCATATGGTGGGATATGAAAGGTGTGGTGTACTATGAGCTGCTGCAACCGGGTGAAACTATGAATGGAGAACGTTATCGACGACAATTAATGCGTTTGAAGCAAGCTCTGGCCAGAACACGACCAGAATGGGAGAACAGACATGATAAACTTATTGTTCAACATGATAACGCTCGCCCACATGTCGCAAAACCGGTCAAAACCTATTTAGAAAATGTCGGATGGGAAGTTTTACCCCACCCGCCGTATTCACCAGACGTTGCTCCTTCGTACTACTACTTGTTCGATTGCATGAACAACGATTTGATTGGACAGCGGTTTACTTCTTCAGAAGATATCGAAACATGGGTCTCTGACTGGATCGCTTCCAAGGATGAGGACTTCTTTCGCCACGGAATCCGTACATTGCCTGACAGATGGGCGAAAGTGGTGGCTAGCGATGGACAATATTTTTCTTAAGGTATTTATGTATTTTGTGTTTGTACTACAGCTTCAATGTGTGCGTACCAACCGCACGAATTAATTCCTAGACCAAATATAAGACACAAAAAGATAAGACACAATAAAATTCTTCATACCTCAGCTTCCAGTAACTAGATACATGCAATTTCTGGTTAGATACTGAAACTGCTGTCGGATTTTAATACATGACGTATTGCAGGATACAAAATGCTTTGCATTACTTTTTGTTTGTAGACAGCTACTAGCTTAGTGTTCTGAAAGGTTGTGTATAAACTACGGATAGCCAATTCCGGAATTATTACTTTCCGGACTCCCGAAGGTAAAACCGGACAAATTCCGGAATTCGGAAAATTCCCATTTTGGAATAATTCCGGACTTCGGAAAAATCCGGTATTTAGAAATTTCTGATTTCGTTAACATTCCGGAATTCGGAGCAATCCGGATTTCTTTGAAATCCGGAGTTTTTCCTCAATTCCGGAATTTTCTAAATTCCGGATTCTTCCCGAGTTCCGGAATTTTTCTGAATTAGGGTGTTTAACTGAATTCCATAATTTTCCGAAATCCGGAAAGTGAAAGTTCCGCTTCCAAAAAATGAATTTATTTTGGTTAATATGAATCGTGGCGAAATAAGTCTTTGAGCAGGTAATGGCGACTGCTTTGAAAGAAATGGGGTGTATGAGAATTCAATCTGTCATATTTGTAGTTTCGTGTGGAGAAAAAACAAACTTGTGAACCAGCGGTTTAAGAACAACTCAAGTTATTAATGTAAACTTTTCGACTTTATAAAAGAAATACGAAAGACATTATGAATCGAAGAAATATAACATACAAGTTTGCAAGCGGATACAAGGAAACCTAACGTAACCAGACTAAATCAGTGATCAGCGATCGCGGTTCAGTGGTCGGGGTGCTTGTGCGAATGCACTTTTTTTTTTTACTTTAGGATTTTTGATGGCGATTGATCGGCGATAACATACGTTTTATTATGTTCAGATATTTGAATACTCAGATGTTTCAATACTTGAACTATCAAATCTTCAGGAATAATAATAGTAATAATAGTAAACTAATAATAATTATTATTATCTCGTAGAAGATTAAAAGCTAGGAGCTAATTATCGCTCAGATCATACCATTACAAGCAGAAACGTGACATTTGGAAAGAATATTTCGGTTTGGTTTAATGTTGCTCACGAGAAGAGGAGTTTCTCATCTCGTTTCTAAAACAAATAAAATAACATGAGAATTAACATTTTACATTCGAGACGGGTCAAGGCTAACTGAAAATTTTCGTCTCTTTTTGGAGTTGAAAATCGAGACGAGACGAAAAGTATGGTAAGCATTTCCCGTCTTGTCTCGATTCTCGAAATAATGTATTTCCATTCTTTAAGTAAAAATTGCTCTGTAGACTGAATCTCATAGGCTATTTCGTTACATTATATTTCAGAGCTCATTGAATTATGCTCTGTGTAGGTATTTTGTAGCAAAGCTTTTATATTTACCTCTGCATATTCTAAAAATTAGTTTATTATATGCCTTACTGTTGCGTGATATTCAGTTATATTTATTACAGTTATTTTCCTTAAAACATACAGTAGAATACTTTCTACATGAAACCAACGGAACGTTGTAGTTTAAAATGTTGGTAGTTTCAGAGGTGTCTTGAAGGTACGGAACCCTTTCCCCGAAATCTCTACTTTTAAGTAAGTTTTGCCAAATTTCAATGGCAAGTTTAAACTTTTATTATTATTATTATTATTATTATTATTATTATTATTATTATTATTATTATTATATCAACACCGTGTATAATCTTTAAAAGATATACAGTTTGTATCTGAATAGTAAAAGCCTATTGACTGTCGATCTCGGTCGTCGAGAAGTCTTCAGGAGGGAAGGACATCGGTCACGTTCTGGGTTTGAGTTCCGAAGGGGCAAGTATTCGGGCTCGAGCCAAAAATTGTTAAAAGTTTTTAGTGTTGCCACGAGACGAGACGAGACTTCAGGCTGTCTCGTCTTGTCTCGTGCAAAGCATGTCTCGTCTCAAAAAATGAGCTCGTCCCGTCTCGTGTCTCGTCTCGAGAGGTTCTGTCCGTCTTGTCTCGTCTCGTTTGTCTCGTTTTGCCTCGTCTTGTCTCGTAAAAAATATAGCAGCATACCATGGGAACGAAAGTAAAATGTAGCACGTTGCACCATGCTAATCAAGATACAACGAAGTTACAAGTATTACCCAGAACACACAAGACAAGAAATGTCACGTTAGCTACACTCTGAAGCCTTCACCTCTGGTGTATGTGGTAGTCGGTTCGATCTCGGTTAGTGCCATGTGAGCTTTGTGGTGGACAAACATTGAATGTGTGTGGGGACCGCGGTAGCTCAGTGGTAGAGCGTTCACCTCTGGTGCTTAGGGTCTCGGGTTCGATCCCAGCCCGCGAAGTGAACTTTGTGGTGGACAAACACCGTGTGCCTGGGTTTTCTCGGGGTTTTCCCGTTTCCTCTCACTTTCTTCATTCCACCATTTCATTCATTACTCATCATCACTGTCTCCTTTAGCCAACCGTGGGACGGAAAACTCAAAGATTTCATTTAATTTCATTTCATTTTTCGAATGTGTGTGTTTTCTCGAAGTTGTCTAGTATCCTACTACTTTCTTCATTCCACTAATTTCCCCATCATCATCATTCGGCAAAGTTGCCTAACGGTCTTAAAATAAATTCAAATAAGCTCACAAGGCAAGGACAAATAGTTACAAGATAATATATCTCTGTTGTTAGTTGTCTGAGGGTTCTCGACCCTGGCTTTTTTTTTTTTTTTTTTTACATTCTGAAACATTGAAATTTGTTTCACGAGTTTTAATACACGAATATACAGTAAATTGCTCATAGGTACCTCGAAGATGAAACCACTAATGTCAAATAATGTTTACACGACAAGCAAAGTTCGATGTAAAGGTTTCTCCATCCCGACACTACCGTATACTATCAACCCACTTGCTTTATAGTGTCTGTATATATGAGAGAGAGAGAGAGAGAAAGAAATGGAAAGATATATAGATAAATAGAGAGATAGATATGTGTGTACACTTTGATTTCATATATTCCTGCCTTAGGTTTCACAGTGTTAACCCATACCAATCAAAAATTACTTCCATTTAGTATGTTTAGATTTGTTGCTATTATTATTATTATTATTATTATTATTATTATTATTATTATTATTATTATTATTATTATTATTATTATTATTATTATTATTATTATTATTTTACAAAAAAGCTCGGAACCAAATAATTTTATTGAGTAATGGAAAGTATTTGATTGAAATTTTATGTTACTGCACAGTAAGCTCTACTTAAAGTTTCATAATAATGGGAGCTGAACGACACATCGGACGAAAGAATGCTTGCGGCCAGTCTTCACCTCCATGGTTCAAATCTGTTCCATAACCGCGGGGTGTGTGATACTATGTGGTGGTTGCCCGTTTGTGTAACGAACTCGTGACAGTACACCCAGATTAGCTAGTGGTCTAAAAAAAAGTTGATTTTTGGGTGGCCATTTTGGATTAAAGTTTCTTATATTGTCGTGATCTATTCGCAATCATACAACGTACATCTTCATACCAAGCCGAGCGGTCTGCGGCGATAGACCATCGGCTTGAAGGCCCCGAGTTAGTCCCGGAAGGGTCATCTGTATGGATTTTAACATCATTTGTTTTTTCGTATTGTGTCAG